>NW_010171197.1:42586-58296 GCF_000695765.1 Mesitornis unicolor
AACCCAAACAAAGGAATTATTTGGATTAACACTAATAAAAGTATAGAACTTTTAGCACCTCCATGTAAGCTCCAGTTTCTGTCAGATCCAAAGAGAAATTACTCCTGTTTTTCTTTCAGGAGGCCAAACTGCAGTTTTCTTTGATCAGAATTCCTGCCCTGCTCTGTCAGGTTTTCCAGGTGCTCTGAGTCCCGCCAGGGCAGGGAGCAGATGGCAGGAGTAGGGTTTGCTTCTGGAGGGAGGTGATGCTGAAAACCTGCACGGTGTGGGTGGGGAGCTTGTCACTTTCTGAGTAACACACAGATAATTGCAACATTGGGTTTTGGATTTGTACATCATCTTTGCAGATACCTATCCTCAGATGATTACGGTATGTTGTACAAAACTCGTTCAGCTGCTGTTGTGAGGCTGCAGGAGAGTTTTACTTTGACAGGCTTTTAAAAGCCTATTTCAAAGCTCAGAATGTATTGTTCTATAACTGCTCTGGTCAAAGAACTTATATGCACATTTCCTGAAGTTGCTTTGTATAAATTCTTCAGCTATCACTTACAATAGCATGTCTTAGTGTCTGTCCTTGAGCTGTTATCAGAGGAATCACCATCCTTAAGATCTATTTTTACATGCTCTTCACCACAAGTTATAATCACAGATACACAGAGGAGAAGTGAATGTAGCAAGCCCTGTATTTCTCCATTTTAATACTGGCATTCAGACCTCCAAAAGAAGAAGAGAAGACGTCTCAAATTAAAACAGTGTCTGCCAAAACTAGCATTAGGGGTAACATGAGAAAGCTGGCATGGCTGGGATTAGCATTACTGTTATTGAGAATGCAGTTAAGAGTAGTATGGAGGGGGGATTCTGCAGTGGTGGTACAGGAGTACACACTATTCAACTGAAAGATTGATGATGCACATGAAATACAAATAAAAACAGATTTATAGCATGCAGTAGCATAGATGTGACAAGCCTGTCGATACTGTTTTAGCAGTCAAAGCTTATTAAAAGTCAGTCTGAAGAAAACTGCTTAAAAAGTCCAAACCCTTTTCCTTTTTCTCAGCTGAACATTTCCTCCCTGTCCTTTTCCAAGTAAGATGAACCATGGGCCATGGAAAATCTTGTGTCTTCTGAGAATCTTATATTTCCTGTGCATTTGTCTCCTAGGATGTAGTTCAAAACTTTCCCAAATTTAAGAACCTGTGCAATGTAAAATTTGAACCACAATCACAAAGGTGAATATACATAATCAGGAATTAAATGTAAAACTTGGTGTTGCTTTCTGTCAATACCGACAAGGAAAATTAAAAAAATAAAAAAAGGAACAGTGACTAGAAGGAGGAGATAGAACCAGAACCTTTGGTCTTGTGGTCAGAACTAGTTTGACAGTACAATGTATTTTTCCTGCTGCTGCTGTTTCAGTAATATAAGGAGGGTGCTGACACTCTTGGCTAACTGAGAGAGGTGTGGAGGTAGCAGTGCAAACACCCTTGGGTTCATGCCTTGTTGCACACAGAACTGTGTCACTTTTAGGGTTTTGTGAGTAAAATATGAGTTGAAGTATATACACTGTAAACCCAATGATGTGTTTGCTCAAGCACGCAATTTTTCACTGAAAAACAATTTGGTGGAAAAAAACTTTGCCTGTCCTTGCTGTTCTTTCCTTGTACCATAAAAGCCAGTGTTGTGATGGGATTGGGAAGTTGGAAGTGCAAAGGGATCCCCTCTCCCATCCCCATCTCCCATCAGTGCCTGGTGCGTGGGGGCTGTGCACAGGGGACAGGAGCCCTGGGTGTCCTCTGCCCGCCCTGGGGCTGTGTTTGGAGCTGCTCTGCTTTGAGTGTTGTGATCTGTGCTGTGATCTGCGTGTTCGGTGTTGGGCAGTGCTGTCACTCAAGCAGTGGGTGTTGAACGCTGAGCACCAAGTGAACGTGTGGATGTTGTGAGGCCTCCAGGCTGAGCCAGAGCTGTGTCCCTGCCTGCTCTCGGGCCGTGGTTGCATCATGCACATTTCTGGTTTTCATGGCCCCAGTGATGGATCAAAATCGCCATTGTGAAGCGAAGCGCCTGGTGTTAACTTGCTCTACTCAGTTGCTTAGGAGGGAAGGACAGTTTAAAACATCTTGTATGTTGAATGGTGTTACCCACTCACTGTGCTGGATCAGACCTCTCTGAAATGGGACCTTGTGCTAATGCCGGATCATGTACGTGGCAGCATCCTGGGCTTTGTTTGGGCTCATCTCTGTGGCAAGGATCAGACAAAGCTGGAGTTTTTTGCTCAGTATTGTTCTGTCTGGCTTTTGATCAAACTCCCTGAAGATGTTCATATGTGTAGGTGTTGATTTCTCATTTCTATTTTAGCTGCTTCAGGAACAAAAGACTAGATGGAGCCTCCCGGGTCAGCGAGACCAGCCCTCCACACTGCAGCTAACATATCATGTCTACGTCAGGCTTTATTTGCTTGTGTTTTTCCTCTAAATTTCATTGCTGGTAGCAGAGTAATATCTCTCCGAATGTTTTATTTTCGAGAAAACAAAGGCCAGCTCCATCTTTCCTAAATTTGCAAACACTTAAAGAAAAGAAAATCCATTTATCTCTAGACACCAGCTTTCTATAGTCCCCTAATTTATAGTATTGTCCATTAAATGGCTGATTAGCTTTGTATCCTTTATGCGTGCTTCAAGAGTAGCAATCTCTTTAAAGTTTGCAGAGATTTGTGTTTGCCTGCTATTATGCTTAGTATTTCACTTGATTGTTTTTATATACACTCGTTCACTTCATTTATTGCCAGGCTAACCATACCACATGCTCAGGGATTTGCTGGAGTGTTCAAAGTATTTAAAAATCACCACATGCTTGGTTTCTTTGTATAAGGAAGGAAACTGCCTAATTTCCAGCTTTTTAAACCCTCTTCTCCTTCTCCACAGAGCCCACCCTCTCCCCTGTCCCCGGCTGCTGTTTGCTCCCGCAGGAGATGGAGCGTGGTGCAGTGGGGGCCGTGTTTGTCTGTTGCTTCCTCTGAAATGATCAGCAGAGTCCTAGGAGATGGTGAGATGGCCAGGGTTGTGGAAGCAGCCATGTGTGACCCTCTGTTACTAGAGAGCTCTCTGGGAAGACTGAGAAGGTTTGTGCTCAGTCAGGTACCTATGACCCAGGATAGTGAGCTGCTCATGGGAAGGGTCCCTTGCAGTCTGTCCAGATGTATTCTCACAAGGGAATAAAAAACCCTTCCCCTCTTTCCAGAGGTATCCACTGGACCTGCTTAGTCCTTCTGAAAGGCGCACAATTCCAAACTGTGGACAAACATGTTGAGTAGTTGCTGTATGTCCTGGAGTCAGTCCTGTGCCTCTTTGAAAGGCTGCCTGTGTGTGTCACTGGTGTCTTTGTGCTCTGGGATATTGTATAAATAGAGAGCAGACGTTTTAGCCCATGACTTTTGGATGGTGGTACAGCAGCACAGTTGCTATATACATACTGGCAAATCAAAATAAATCCTTGCTGTTTGTAAGGACCCAGAGCTATGTCTCTGCTCATGTCTCTTACTGCCTGCAAAGCTGTGAGGCATAGGACAGAAATGTGGTTCACAGGCTTGTGTGTAACGCTCAGGTTTGTTACTCTAATGCCACAGAGAAATCCTACTGCCTGTTTGTCATATTTTCCACCCGAAAAGCGATTTGCAAGACTGGGGACGTGCACTGCTGCTCTGTGCTGCTATCAGAGCAAGGCAGTGGTGTTTGTGGAAAGCTGGAATAGTTTCACCTTTGCAAAGACAAAATGCAGTGATAGTCCATTTCCCAGCGCTAAGAGTGTACATATAAAACTGCATAAGAGAGTGGGATTCTCTTCACTTGAGAACCTTCCACATTTCTTATATCCCAAAAAGATGTTGGGATATAAATGCACATGGTGATCTTGGCTGGCCCGAGCCGCTGCAGAGGAGCCTTGAATTCTGTGTGTCTTTCACCACCAGATTAAATTGCCCTTCCTTCCCTTCTGGGGAGGTGGAATGTGGTGTGGTGCAGCACTTGTTTTTGTTTGTTTTTAATAACCAGCTTTGAGGCAATAACAGGCAGGCAGTGTCAGTCTGATGTGTTCTGGTTTGATTTCAGGCATTACACAAGGGAACAGACTATTTCCACATCTCCCCCTAGAGCTCTTGAGCAACAACAGCAGCAATAATAATAACAATACAGGTTATTAAAAAAAGAAGAGAAGGAAGCATCACACCAGTTCCCTTAAGGAGCAGCACAAAGCCATGGCGAAGGTCCAGAGGATTGGGCATCTTTGCTCCTGCTGTGAGAACAGTGCAGGTAAATAACAATATGTAACAGCATTGCACAATGAGCATTGCTGAAGTTCAGGAGAAACAGGTTTCCTTTCAGCTGAGGAAAAGTATTGGGCTTCTCACCAAAAAGGTCATCTTCTCAACTCTTGCCTACACAGGAAAACTCATTTTTGCCTGAGCTCATTAGAACAGGCGCTGAGAGAGCTTGTGGGGTTGCAGCGAGTCAGGTTACCTGGAAAACAGGGAGTTGTGCCATGAGGCTGGATATGTCTGACCCAAAGTGATGGGCTCAGAGGCTTGAAAAAGAGGAATGGCAAATGTCAGTAGAGGGAAGAGCTGATGCCTTTTCAATGGAGCAGGGTCAGGGGGTTGGCAGCAGGATCAATGAACTGCCAGTGTAATGTGCTGCTGTGTATGGAGCCATGCCATGTGCTGTGTCCATCTCCAGGACATGGCACAGACTTTCCTTTCTGCTGAGCAAGTCTCAAACTTGCCATCTTGTATAGCTTTAGTTAGATGTTTTCTTTTCTTTCTCTATTTCTTTTTAAATCTAAAATGATTAAAAAGACAACCCCTAGGCTCTTTTGTGCTGGAAATCCCAAGAGGACGCAGTTTTGGATGTGCTGGGTGGTTATCAGGTGGTGTGTTTGTGTGTTGCAAAAGACAGGAGGTTAACAGAGGAGTTTGGGAGAGGGGAGCAGTGCTGGGGGGAGGAATTGTGCAAATCTTTTGTGCTCTCTCAGCATAGGTGTGAACGTTTCATCAGAGCAGAAATGAAACTTCTCTCTTATCAGATTGGAGAAGGGTGGCAGCATTACAGAAATGTCGAGTGTGTGACCTTATTTTTTCCATTCAGAAGCAGACATGGGGATAAGGCTTGTACTGGAAAAACGTCATCCTCTGAAGGTGCAGCGAGGGGGGAAGAGAGGGAAAAGAGAAGATTACGGTGGCTGGGGCCAGGTGCAGAGCCATTATCTCCCTTCCATACACGGGAGGTTTGAGCTGTTGTCTGACCCGATGTCACCATAGGCAGGAGATATTTTTGCATCACTAGTTATCATGATGAATTGCATTAATTGCAAAGTGTTTGCATTGATTTGTCTGGGTTGACTTTCTCTCCTCAAAGTCTTTGAGGCAATAATTACCTAGCAGTTAAAAGAAACCCTATTTTGCAGGGAATACACGGTGGGTATGGCTGCAATGTCAGCTGAGAATTATGCTAATGGAGAGGATGTAAAAACAAATTTAAGTGTACATATTAGTGAGCACAGTCCTTGGTTAACGAGCGTTTTAACATATGCATTATGGTATGATTCGTAGGCCCTAAAAGATCTCTCTGACTGCATTTCCACTGCTAGGCGTTCTGCCTTGCATGAAAATATTCCAGAAATGCAGGTCCTACCTAAAATAGCCAATGTGATTTTTCAGGTTGAGGAAAAAAAACAACTTTGTTTCTTATTTTAACCTTCTCCTTGTTCTGCAAAACAAGGCATTAATCAATGACAATAGAAACTGCTACTCGTAGGGCTGTCAATGTTTATAGCTTTGAGTGTAATAACAAGGACATAAATATATACTTTTCATTACATTTTTGCTGTTATTTGCTCATCATCCACAGCATCTGATATTATCATAACTCTCTGGTTGAAGCTATTAAAGTTATGCTTTGCAGCTCACACTGGCATGAAGCAGACAGAGAGCCATAAAAGTAAAAAAGCCTCATGGATTGAGATTCGACCGTTAGGCAGTATTGGTCATTTTCTCACTGTTCACATCACAACGACTCCAATCTTGGTAGATGGCATTTTTAACCTTCCTTCCTTATCCTCTGTCCCCCCTGCCCCCTGTAAAATTTCTCTGCTTCAACTTGAACCAAAGTCACGTTAAAGTCACGTTTGCCATTGCGGTGCAGGGTGATGTTTGTTATGGACTAACGCTGCTGAACGTAAAAGCAGCTTGACTGGGGCTGAAAGAAGAGATTGGGCATCGTGGTGCCCACCCCAGTTTTGGGCTGAGACAGTAAAGCTCCCCTGGCTCCTCTGTTTTGCAGGCATTCTCCAATGGAAAATCTTTGTGGAGAAGCTTTCCGTGTCTCTAAATTCCACCAATGGGGCCCTACCCATGGGCTTTTTAACCTCATTAGGAGGACTCCTCGCTGTCAATACTTTGGCCTGTGTACAAGTGAGTGGGCAGAAAGACAATGAACTAATAGAAATAGTTTACCAATTAGAGATGGCTAATGAGAAATAAAGCCTCGGTTGAGACTTGTCAGGATAGGAATGATCTGAGATGGTTGACTTCATGGGTATAAATCATTCATCTTCTGGCAGAAGATGCCTGGCTTCCTTTAGCTATGGCTTGAAATTACTAGCAGGAAATTCTAGATCAAATTCTGATCCAGTTTAACTGTTCTTGTGGTGTTGCCAGGCTCTGATAGGATATGTCCTAATCTTTCTACCATCATGGCAAGAATCGTTATTCAGATGGGTCTGAGCTGAAATGCAGTACCTTCAATGAGTTTGAACTACTTCTCAGGACTCCTGGCCATTTCATACTCTGTATGAGTTTAAATTCTGTATTTCTGTGTTTTCTGCTGTATTTCAGAATATAAGCTTAGAAACGGTACCAGTGCTCTTAATCTGTCCCCCTTCAGAACGAGTCAGTCAGCTGTTAGCAGAGACTTGCTTTTGCTGGGTTTTCCCAGCTTTCTGCAAATAATCCAGGCTTATCCTTAAGTAGCCTAATTCTGTGTCAGAGCATTTTAGGATTTATTTTAGTCTCTCAAATTTCATGTGACTATCAACCAAAATAAAACGTTGTTTAAAAAAGGCTCTATCCTTGGCCTAAGGAGAAGACTACGGATGCTTTGTCCAATGCCGGTGTTGTTTTAGCTGGTCACCTCCTGTCCTGGCCAAATTCCCCTTGAGAACTCACCACCAGTTGACAGTCCTGAAACTCAGCCCTTCTGTAATGAGAGCTCCCCAGGACTGCTCCTCCTGAGAGGACAGACTTAAAGGAAAAAGGAGAATATTATGAGGTACCTTGGGGTCCATTAGTACTGATTGTGGGCTGTCACATGTGTAACCCGAGTCTGCAGCAGGTCTCTTCTCCTACAGTGAAGACAAAAATCTGAACTATGTTTTTTAAGGCAACCTTGTTGTCTCAGATGTTGGTGATGACTTGAAGTTTAAAGCTGTGCTGGGAATACACAAGCCCTTTGGCAGGCACTTGTTATTTAGCAGAATTACTGTGTTTTGGGCTCGCGTGCCCCCGCCGACGGTGCTTATCTCCGTGTTAGGAGACAAAGTGCCAGCTGTGCCTGGTCCTGTTTGTACCACTTTAGCCACATGGATGTTCATCCATTTAATTTGGAAATATTTCTCTGTGCTCATCAACAGCCACATGCAGGCAACTGAAATTGCCACAATTATTCTGACTTTGTTTTGAGAACGACAGATGCTACATTACTGTAAAGGATGGTGAAAGGATTTTCTAGCTCTGGTTTTGTTTCTCGCTTGTCTATGAGTGTTTGATATATCAGCTATTAATGCTGGTGAGTGAAGCTACTTTTCTTCAGCAAGGTCTGCTCCTCCTCCACTGGAGCTTCCACTGGAGGAACTGGTGCTGTTTGTGCTTAGGCAGAGGACGTGGAAAATGTACTGGGACTTGGGAAGGAGAAGAGTTGGCACACGTGTGACTCACGAATACAAGCAGATGTGTTATGTGGTGGTTATTACTTTTTCTTAATAATGTGACTTTTTTCCCAGCCTGAATAATTCAAAGGAGCATTACCGTTGTGTGCACGCCTGGAGGCACGTAACCTTCTCTGTCCTCTGGGTGCGCGGTGTCTGCGTTCCCAGTGCAGGTATTTTAAGGGGAGAAATACAAACCCATCCTGCCGAGTCTCGTGTGTCAAGTGCAGCCCTTGCACAGCAGCTGCTCTTCTCGTGCCTGACCTCACTGGGGCCATGGCACGCGGTTTTGCAGCCTTGTGCCCACTCCCTGACCTCATGGACCAGCGGTGCCTGGAGCCTGGGGTCACTGATGGGGACAGGGACTGTGCTGTGCGCTGCTGACCAGGGGCCCAAAATACTCTGTTAACACAGGCACTCATGCCCCCTTTCCAAAACCTGGGACCCTGCTGTTGTGTGCATTAGGAATGCTGGTACTGAGGGTGCTTAATGAAAAGCCTTGCAGGAGTAGGACATGGAGGACGTGCTGTGGTGTCAGAAAAGGCTTGTGGAAAAGAGGCAAAGCCTGCATTGAAACTATTAACCACCTTTTAGTGTCTGCTTCGTTGTGCCTTTGGGCTTTGCCTTAAATCTGCATTCTGTGGGACCTTATTTGTGTGTTTAGCAGTCCTTGATGATGCTGTGTTTGAGGGGTGCATGGGGCTACGTTATCTCCAGAGGTCCCTGCCAGCCTTGCTCTGTAGTACAGATGCACAGAGATGCCTGCAAGGACTCTGGAAAGAATAAATGAAGCAAAAACTTTTAGCCTCATTGAAAAGCACTGCCGCAGGAGAACACTGTGTGGTGTATAGATAGAAAGGGTCAGTCTTTCTTTGCTAGAGAGTTTTTGATGGCTTTGGCATGGAAATACTGAAGAAGGCTCATCAGTTCATTACCAAACCATCACGTAGTGCTTGCTTCTGCCTTCAGCTCAGGTTGTGGAGAGAAGTCTGGAGTTTCTTTGAATAAGAGCTCCAACGCAGTAGAGTTTTCTGGAATAACTTTTTAAAATTGGCTTTGTCTTTTGTTACGTTTGGCATCTGTGCTTGCTGGACCTTATGGCGTAACTGAGTCGTGCTTCTGTGGAAATTACTTGGATGTGACCTTGCTCTTATTTTGGCTGCTACCTTGAGCCCTAAGGACTGGTAAATATTGGATGCTTACATTTAACTGGAGCTAAGCAGAAATTTGACAAACCATGGGTGCTTCCAATTTGCAGCCTTTTGATTTACTTCTGTTAAACACTTGTAGCTGGATTTGCCTTTTGGGGAGTCCTTGTTTGTGGTGTTCTAAGCTAACGAAGCCCAGCTAAGCCAAAGGGTGGATTATCGCGATTCCAAGCTGGCTCTCCTCATGGGGACGATGGAGGCCTCGTCGTGACACCTGGGAGGCCCGTGCTCAATATGATGGAGCATTTCCTTGGAGAGAAGGTCAACAAGTTCACTCTTACAGAGGAGTTCCTATTCTCGGTTAATGGGGCTCCCTGTTGCATGGTCCTGAAGTTGCTCAACTTGAAAAGGATGGTTGTCAAAGAAATTACCTTTAAACTCCTCCCTGGCAAGCAAACAGGGCCGAGCAAGTGCTGTGTCCTGGCCATGACCCAGCCACCTGCGCCACCGCGGCCTTTGTGCTGCTGCAGTTTGGGATTTGTCAGCGTTTTGGTTCTGACCCCTTGGTCTGGGCAAGCGCCGTTCTTCAGGGCTGTTGTTTTCTGACAGAACCTCCTGCCTGGGCTTCAGAAGATGTTGGAGGAATTTAGTGAACTTTAAAACATTACATTGATTTTTGCATAGAAGGAAAAAGTAAGACTATCAGCCTACACTGATTTTTATAATATTGGCATTATATTTTTGTAAATTAAAACACTAATTGGAACACTGTTAATGTTTTTTTAATTAATAATCGATCTGGTTAAATCTCCTCTAAGAAACTTTTTGTGTCTTGGAAGATGCAGTTTTTCACAGGAAATGCGTAGAGCTTTGTTTCCATGTAGGACTCGATCAGTAAAGAGCATTGCAGTTGTGCTCCTAGATCCATGATGCTCTTGTACTGATTGAGGTAACAGAACTTGGATGAAGTTTTAATTCCCAGTATTGAAAACTGGTGGATTGGATCCAGTAGAGTAGCTTTTAAATTCATTTTCGATTTATGTTTTCTTCCTGGTTTTCAGAGTAGACAATTGCATTTTTTATGAAGATGTTTCTAGTGCTTTGGGCATTTTAGGGTTCCAGCAAGAAGGCTGAGGACCCACCTGAGAGGGGGAGTTGACACAAGAACCCTTCTGAGCAGTGAACCTGGCCATTGCAGGGTTTGGGTTCAGTCCTGCAACAGAAATAGCTGCACAGATTACTTTGGAATGTGAGCTCTGGCACAGATGATCTCCAGCAGTGGCACAGCTTGGGCTTTAGCAAGGCTGCTAAAATGTCATGATTAACAATTTTTATTAAAGCAGTGACCATTAGAAGGTGTGCAGGGAGGTGTGGTCAGCAGTGGAAAATCAAGTTCTGTTCCAATATGCAAAGCTGTGATGGCCCTTCTCTTCATATCCTTCTCTGGTAGTTTAGGATAATTAACTGTGGAAGTTAATAGGCCATTTTCAAGTCGTCTGAGATTGCTTGAAGTCCCTGTGGGCTTTATGTAAGGCCTGTGTGTTAAAGCCCTCCTGCTTGAGTGTGAAAGCAGTCCAGCTAACATTTATATGTGACCCCCTTTATTTTTTCAATGTATAATATTTACCACTGTCTCGACTGTTGAACGTTACCAGTCTCTCCAGTGGCCAGTCTTGTGTTTCCAATGGCGTGAACTGGGAATGAGCAGCCTCAGAAGCCCCTGGATCTGGGACAGCTCGGTGTTGGGACAGCACGGACCAAAGGGGCATTAATTCCACGTGTGTGCACCCGAACCCCGCGTGGCTGAGGAGCAAGGAAGCCTCCGCTCCTCTGGGTGAGCTGGGGCTGCAGGCTCACGGGAGCTGTTCTGTTTGGGGTGAAAACCCAGGCAGTTTTGTCACGTTAAAGAATTTACATCCGATCAAACCGGGGCCTCAGGATGGAGGTGCAGCATCTGCTCTGAAAGTTTCTGTCTTACGTCTGGTTTTGGGGTTTTCTCTCTAATTAGTTTATGTTCCAATAAATCCTTAACACAACAACTGCTTGAAAAACAATTGAAAATGAAGCAAAAAGAGGAGTTTAAATTGCTTATGGCTTGCTTTGTATGGCTTCCAGGCATTTGAGCAATTTTGCTAACAAGTATCCTGTAACCTATTTCCAAAGGCCACTAGCAGATAATTATATTTGGTTAATTTACATACTTTCAGTTTATAATCCTAATTAGTTCTCCAACCAGTAGTCCCTAGGCAATATGTAGTCTTACCTCATTTTATTTGCCATCCCTAATGTGCAAGTTCTCTTCTTTTAATTTACAAAAAAATGCTGTTAGGTTTGGTTCAGGGCTTTCCCATTTCGGCACACATCTAAACTGGGCGATTCCACGCTGATTTAAACCCTATTTGCAAATAAGTATTTTACATTTATAGAGACCTTACATCTGGGAGACGTTCTGCAATTTAGGGAAACTGACCCCAGTTTGACACTGAGCCTATTTTTATTGCAAATTCGGCACCAACCTGTGTCCAGGGCATCCCGTTGATGCCTCTGGTTTGCTGTGGGATGGGGCAGAGGTGTTGGTCTGTGACCGTGTTGTACTGAGGCTGTGACACAAATGGAGACGGGCTTTTGGGCAGTGGGATGAGCAATGGCAGCATGAGAGCCTGCGGGGAGCTGTGCCCGTGGCCTTGTGAGGGGCTCTGGAGAAACCCTTTGGGCTGCTCGGCCATTTCTTGTTCCCCTTTGTGTGCTTAGGATCTCTCTCTTTATATGTACAGCTCTGAGATCAGTTATCACCCACACTTGAGGTGACCCTCAGTGAAGTGGCTGAGGAGGAAGGGAAAAAGAGGAGGATGGAAATGGAGATTTGTACTCTCAGGTGAGCAAGGGCCCCTTTAGCTCCTTCCAGGGTTAAATGAACTTCACAAAACACTGGAATGAGCATCCTCGACGGAAGGAGCACATCCCCAGTGCTGATCCTTGAGGAGTGGCTGGGGCTGACACTGTGTCCAGCCAGGGTTAACCCCACAGTCAGCCCCAGGCTGTGGGACAGGACTGGGACTGTGGGACAGGACCCCAGGCTGTGGGGGACAGGACCCCGGGCTGTGGGGGACAGGACCTGGGCTGTGGGACAGGACTGGGGCTGTGGGACAGGACTGGGACTGTGGGACAGGACCCTGGGCTGTGGGACAGGACCCTGGGCTGTGGGGGACAGGACCTGGGCTGTGGGACAGGACTGGGACTGTGGGACAGGACCCTGGGCTGTGGGGGTGGCACTGGGCTCTGCAGGGGCTGCAGCAGCTGCTGGGGAGTGACTGGGACTGTGGGACAGGACCCTGGGCTGTGGGGGACAGGACCTGGGCTGTGGGACAGGACTGGGACTGTGGGACAGGACCCTGGGCTGTGGGGGTGGCACTGGGCTCTGCAGGGGCTGCAGCAGCTGCTGGGGAGTGCTGGTTTTGGGTACAGCCCGTGGTGAGACTGGGATGTGGTCTTCCCATGGGACATGGTCTCCACTGATGCGTGGAGATTTCCTGCACAAACAACAGTTTCACTTTTCAGCACTGGGG
The DNA here is from genome assembly GCF_000695765.1 of Mesitornis unicolor. Classification (NCBI taxonomy): domain Eukaryota; kingdom Metazoa; phylum Chordata; class Aves; order Mesitornithiformes; family Mesitornithidae; genus Mesitornis; species Mesitornis unicolor. The sequence goes on from NW_010171197.1 coordinate 55,272, forward strand.
TATGTGGTATAATGCAATTTTTAGAAACAGTGTTGGATGAAATATTTCCTCTTAGGCATCAAAGGCTGCTTTCTAGGCTGATTCATTTCACTGTAATGAGGTCAGGTTTGGACTAACATTATGGTAATTTCCAGTGGTTCCTTGCAAGCAATAAAAAGACCCAAAATCTCCCTTTTCAACTCTGCATTAAGTACTTCAATAAGGCAATGAAAAAGGGTGTGTGATAACTGAGAAAGGAAAAGGAAAATCTGCAGTTTACAAATCTTTTTCCCGGGTTTCCAGGATAACGGATGGACTCTGAAATGATGCTGGTTAATAAATTGTAATACTAAAGGAGAGAGGTGATTTTTAACTTACCAAAACAACAACAAATGTTTAGGGCAGAAAAACTCAAAAGGTCCGAGAATAATTCTTGGCCAGTAATTTCATTTCAACATCTTAAAGAGTTTAAACTTTATGCTGTTGGTGCTTTGGTGTAATTTGCGTGCACATCACACTTGAATTCCTAAATACGTGTCTGCTGTTACACACGTGCATACAGCACTCAGCATTTCTGTAACCGGTGCCTAAAGGGGCCGTTCCCTGTGAAGTTAGTCCTGTTTTTACAAGGAACACCTTGGTGATAATTCCTCCACATGAGAGCATTTCCAATCCTACTCTGGTATTTCCAGGTAGACTGGAGATGGCTGAACTGTCCTTGAGTGCCTGGTGTGAGGATCGTGACTCCACATTAATCATAGTGAGCGTCTGGACTCGGGAGAGCTGGGGTCTGGCTCCCACACCTGCAGTTGGAGTGAACAGGGCCTGAACTGAGGCTAAGGCAGATTTGGGACAGTGTTTCATGTTGGAGGCAGCGCGTTGTGAGGATTGGGTGTTTTCCCGCGGTGCCACTTGTGATATTAATGCTGGCTGTACGCTGGGTGAAATCCTGCTCTAACCACGCCATAGAAAATCCTTCACAGACTACAGCAGGACTAGTGCTTTATCCAAAGGAAATTACCATTTGAGATGAATTTACAGAGGGTTTCAAGGAGCAGTGGCAGTTTCCATGGGCTGAAGATGCATTTTTTGGGGATGTGAGGAGTTTGCTGTGGAATACTGTGATACGCATGCAATGCTAATGCGGTGCCAGTCCACAAAGGGAGTGGAAAAATTCCTGAACAGATCTGTTTTTTGCCTCTTGATAACAGACAAAATAGGCGCTGAGAAGCTGTTAATCTCTCCCCTTCCAGCTTCTCACTTCTATCATAGGATGATAATTTCTGCTCTGTATGGTTACCAGAACAAAACTTAGAAGGGTCTGGGAGCAAGTTTTCTGTGGGAGCAAGGGAAAAGGGAGAGGGGAACAGAGCATCTGGGAGCGATTCATAATGAGTCTACGTTACTTAATCCAACAGAACATTCTAATTTATATCTGAATTCTTAATTAGAAATAAAAAAGAAGAAAAGGAGTGTGATTTAGTTTAGTATTGTCTGTCACTGTCTCTTTTATATATTTATTTGCTTTAATTTAGATATGCTTTAATTTATGTATTGTCTGTTTTTAATGCAAACCCACACTGAAATGTGCAGGTAGGTTTTATATTCCACTCAGAAACCATAAAATGAAGCAAATCGGGAGAGCAGAAGTCCTACTTCTTTCTCACTCACAAACCATCTTAAATACCTTGTGAGCTGAAGATGGGCTCTGTTTGGGTCTACCCTTGCCGTTCCCTGTACCTCCCTTTTGCCTCTCCCCTCCACCTCTCCTCACAAGAACACCTCAACCCAAGCTCTCCGATTTTGGGAGGTTGGACTCCAGTGGCCTGTCCAGACGCTGTGGCAGCGCAGGAGCTGTGCTCGAGGAAGGAACATGTTGTGAAACCAGGAGGCAGCCAAAAGAACTTAAAATAGTTTGAAATATAAAACAATAATTTATTTTACTTCATCTTACTTGTTAACGTTTGTAGCTAATGATGAATTCATGAAACTGCTTTATTATTCAATACATTCAAACCTATAAAGCAAACAGTAACTACCATGGGCTTTCCAAATTCCACAAACTGTCTTATATAAACAAGTTAGCTGTACATGCACGGGTTTTCAAGGTTGCAACATTTGCAAACATGCTTTAAAATCCTTTAAAGCTGCAGTATCGTGTTCATTGCTTCAGGCTTTTCAGACAAAACCTACAAACCTTCTTCAGAAACCTTAAAAAGAAAAATGTTTAAATGTTGAGCATAACTCTAAAAACTGCTGTTTGATAAATGTTAAATATTACAAGAGGATGACTCCGGTTCTGAGTTTAAACCTTGAGCTAAATATTGATAAACATCACTCTGTGTAGAAGTGAACAACAGCAAAACAATATCACAAAATATGGTTTCACAAAAAATATGTATGTGCTTGTGGGTTTTTTAGGTAAAGAAAAGCATGGGTACCTTTTAATATGAATATAGTTTAAGTAAATTACCTGTGTAAGTATGGTTAATACATTTCTGATATTTAAACAGTTCGTGTAAAAGGTAACAAGTAAAAAAGTACCGTCAGTATTCCAAAAAGCACTGCGAATATTGCCTTTGAAGGAGATGGGCAAGCTCCCTCTCCACTTTATAATGGAGATGCTGGCACCCACAGTTGTAGAGTTCAGTATTTGAACTATAAATTCAATGACTGTATCTTATATACAAAAATCTTGCCACATTGAACGAGGCGTTGATTTCTACCCCAATGGTAGTGTTTTATGTACATAATTTATTGATTATACAGTAGTCACTGACAGGAAGGAGTTGTACACCCGCGTGCCGTCCGGTGACTTTGTCCCATGGGTCAGCAGTTCCTGGATTGTCATCCAGTTGTCAAATATTTTTTTATTTCTCTTCTTCATCATTTTTTTGTGGCTCAGTTCAATGATATTCATCTCTTTCTTGTCTTCCCCCCCTTGCTGTTCCTTCAAGCACTCCAGTCTGCTCTGCATCATAAACTCGCGCCTCCTCCTCTGCTCCTTCGCCTTCACCAAATGTTGCTTCCGCTCTTTCTTGCTCCC
>NW_010171197.1:58327-72305 GCF_000695765.1 Mesitornis unicolor
CTTCATCTCGCTTATGGCGTCGTCGTCGGTGGTCATCCCGCTGCGCTCCTCCTTAATCTTGATGGCCCGCTCCCGCAGCAGCCTGTCCCTCACTGGCCTCTTCGTGATGTAGCGGGTGCCATCGCTCCTCACCTTGACTTTCCACTCCATCCTTGGCTCGCTCTGGCTGGCACTGAAGTCTTTGCACATGCTCACCAGGCTCATCTGGCTCTGTGCGTACTCCACCGCCGATTTCTGCTGGATCAGCTGCATGTAGCTCTGGTAGTGCTGTGCGTGGGCAGGAATATGAGCATGCTTATATGGAGAGTGATGGTATGGGGAGGCGTAGGAGCCAGGAGGTTTTTGACCATGAGTAGGGCTTTTGCTTCCATCGCTGGCTTTTCTCTCCTTGCCTTCCAGCTGCTTGCCAAGGTCAGGATCTTTAGCAGAGGCATGGCATTTACCAGTGCTGGATTCATGACTCTCTGAGCTAGCAAATAAATTCTTCTGGGAGACGTTATGTGCCACTGCCCCCTCGTTACCTTGACAGTTAATGCCTTCTGCTGTTCTGTGCAGCGAATTGTCGGGGGAGATCTCCAGCGTGAGCGGCGTGCTGCGGCAGCTTTCGCCTGTGTTGTACGCGCTTGAGCTGTCCTTGTCGGACTTCTCGGGGAGCTCCGTAATGTCTGAGAGCTCGTGTCTGCGAACGTCAATGCTGGTGTTGTAGTTGCGGAACCCGCTGTTGTGGAGCATCCAGGGCTCGCGGTACTGATCCTTCAGCTGCTGCATTTTATGAGCTCTCACAATGTTCAGGCACTCGAGCTCGATGTTGCGCAGCTCCTCGTTCAGCATCTCCAGCTCTCTGTCCACGCTTTCCTGGTCACTTTTGCTGATATCCAGCGTGCTGCCGTGACAGTACAGACTGTACGGGTTGGCAGACTTCACCTGGCACTTCAGTTCCAGCAGCTCCCGGAACCGCTCGCACTCGTCCACGGGGATGCCCAGGAAGTCGACGTCTGTGCAGTCGGCGGAGATGAAGGACTCGTTGCTGAACTGCAAGTCGCCACTTCCCAAGGTGTCCTGACTGTACGCCAGCTTCTTCTGGCTCCCCAGGGTGTTGGAGGCCGTGGTGTGATCGTCCACGTTGTTCTCCTGCTCTGAGCTCTCGTCGTTGCGAGTGCTGTCGTCTGTGCGCCCCACGCCGCTGTCCTTCTCGTGCTGGTTGGATAAAATAGTGGCTGTGTCTGTGGTACCTCCGTCCTCCTCGTGCTTCTTCTAACAGCAAAAACGAAAAGATAGAAAGAGAAGCTATTGCAAGGACTAAAATTCTTCCTGGTGTTTATTTTTTAGTAGTTTTAAGCTGTCACTTGTTACGCTTTCTGCATCTCTGTCTTTTACTTGTATGGGAAGAATATTATTAAGAACTCATAGAAATGGTGACCAAAACCACAGCCTGTTGCAGATGTCCCTGTCAGAGGAACCTGAGATCTGCTTTTCAGTTATACAGCAACAACGGCAGAAGTCACCATTTTGAAATGTTTCTTATCCCACTCAGGTGCACAAAGTCCACCTCAGGAGCGCAGTTCTGCTGTGGTGTCAAAATGAGAATATACCCCTTCAGAAAATGTGGCTCACACATAAACACATAGAGTTTTAGAAAACTCCAGAAAAAGCTCTAGACAAAAACTGCACAACTATTAATGAGCTTGTATGATGCCATTATTATCGCAGAATGATGGGGAATACAGGCCTAAATCTGTGACCCTGTATAAATATATATTTGCTTTGGAAAAACTACTTCTTTGCTTTTCTCCTCATATATAGATCTTATTTCAGCCATTTGCCTGAGTTCACCATTTGGATTTTAAGGTTTCGGGAGGCTGGCTGTTTTCAGTCTGTGCATGCACATCAAATAGGACATTTTATAAGTTCCCCTCTGCCTGCTCTATCTGTCATACACCGACCCTGTACCTCTCTCAGTGATCACAGCCAGAACGGTGGATTTCTAAGAACTGTGATCTTGTTGCCATAAGGGGCAAAGTAAAAACAAGACAACATTTTAAAACATTATGGTCCCTGAGGTTGTTTGTGGATGTAACAGTCATATAATATCTTGATTTTACAGAAAGTCCTTTAGCCCCATCATCATTCCAGACACTAAGTGTATTCCGTCAAGCTCAATGCTGGCATACTGAGTGCAGTGTGAAGTTTTGACACCCCTGCACAAGAGAACAGCAGTACCTGCTGAAGCATGGTGGCAGTAAATTGCATTGCCTGGTGGTGCTGCTCCTCTAACATGTCCATGTGCAAGTCATCCAGAAAATCATTCCTGTCATCATCCATCCATCCTTCATCCAGCTGTGTGAAAAGAGAGGGGAAACCAAACCAAATGCTGTCAGAAGAATGAAGACTGACATAAATTACACTGCTGCTTTGTGAAGAGCGATGGGGAAATCTTAGGTGGTTCCTTCCATGCTGGTGCTGCTGTGTCCTGGGAAGGAGCACACGTCTCCCTGTGCTAAGTGTGGGTATTGACTGTCCTGCCCCCCACAGCTGCCTCCATCTCCAGCAGCACAGTTTGATCTTCAACAACCCTTATATATGAAACAGCAGCAGACTTCTCATCTGTGGAAATACTTCCAGGAGTTTGGGCTGGTTTGGTCTGTGCACAATTTGATTAGGATGTATAAAAATACTCGAGAGCCCAAAGCTTGAATGCACCGCCTGTGAGGCAGCATCAGGGGCCAGAGGGAAAAATGCATGGTAGGGATCTGTAAGGTTTATTTAATTTTTCCCTTCCAGCCTCAATTATCCCCAAGGAAAGATCAGACACAGAGGCTGACGGGACAGCGAGAGCCTGACCCGTGTCTGCAGGTGCACTGCAAGGGTTGCTCTCTGCAGCAGGAGCAGAGCCAGATCAAACCACGGTGCTCAGGCTGTGTGTGCAGCAGCTTTGTTGTGCTGATCCCTGCCCTCAAAGGGACCTGGTCCAGCCTTTTATTACAGCTGAGAATGCTTCTTGGCAGTGTTTAACTATATTAAGAGATGGTGTGTAAAGGGCTAAATAATAAGTGTTTTAAAGAATGAATAATCAATAGCTTGAAACCATCCATAATACCTGGCACTGATGTTTGTAATAGCATTGCAGTATATATAAATCTCTGAGTGTCTTATAGATTGAGCTATAGTATAAAAATATAGAAGTACTGTGACTGCTGAATTCCATTTTTTAGACCATACAGACGTCCAATCAAACTGTGTAATATGGTTTTTGGTAGATTTAGGTAGGTTAAAATTCTTCAAAAGATGCAAACTGCTTTCTACAAAACAGCAGCTCTTTTAATGAAGACTTGAGAGGGGTTTTCTGTTGTTACTACAGTACCTGAATTTCTGGTCTTGCAACAAGTAAGGAGATATTCTTGCTCTCTTCGCTGGTGAGAAGTGCCACAGCTTCTTCTCGGTTCTGTACCTCGATGCCATTGATCTTTAAAGAAAAGAGCAACAGAATTAAATCCTCTCATGGGGACACTTGAGCTCTGCAGAACTGCATGGCTTGGGGAGATCCCAGGGCAGCACAGGCGAGGCACAAGCTCTGGTCACATCTCCAGGTGTTGTTCAGATAAATGTTGGGTAAGTGTGGTTTGGACATGTGAAGCTGTTCCATTGCTCTGCATGTGATGTGCAGAAACAGTTTCTGTGGTAGAAGGAAGACTTAAAGTGGAAGCGTATCAGGGTTTGTGCTGGCAACAGGTGATATCCACTGACAAAACGCTTAGGCCAGTACAGGGCTTCACCTGCCCAGGACTATAAAATCTGACTGAGATGTGGCAGAGAAAAGGGAAATACCCTCAGAAAGTTAAAAAGAGCATATGAATACCAGTCTGGAGGGAATGATTTGTAAAAATTATACAGAAATAAAGGTATTGCAGCAGATTATAGTGTGTAGCAAACTTACAGCTATTTACATACGTACCTGAATTATGCGATCCCCTTCTCGGAGTCGACCGTCTTTGGCAGCAATGCTGTTGGGATCAATCTGCAAAAGGAGAGAACTGTGAGTGCCTCCAGACTGACCTCCTGTTTTAAACCCAGTGTTGGTAACAGGCCTTGATCCGGTCAGCCAGGGTGTCACTGCTGGATCTGCGGCTGTGACCTTGTGTTGCTGCTTACAGGAGTTGTGCTTGTTTATGTCAGAGTGAAATGCAAATTCAAATGATCAAGTCAAACCCAAAACATTTCTTCCTGAGATGTCTTCAGAGAATGTAGATTTATCATATTTGCATGATACCGAGTTACCTCATAATTTAACATTTGGCTTTACAACACAATGCTCTGATTAGAACCAGTTTTAGCAAACAGACAAGAAGGATTCTGTCCTAAGTGATGCATTTTAGATTCAGTTATGAGATTCTTCCCCCAAACTGCTGCTACTCATTTGAAATGGATCTGCCTGGTAGAAAGACTATGTATACAATGCTACTGATTTCATGAAAGGGGGCAAAGAGACACAAATGGGCCACAAATCTTTGCAAATAAGAATGTTTTTTATTTATCTATATTGTTTATGGAATAATTGAGATGAAAAATTAAGTGGAGAATATATTACATATATAAGTATCTATATATAATATATAAATACTTTGAAAACATCGTCTGAAGTTGAACACTGAGACTGTGTTAGGGGAAAAATGAACACTAAATGTTAATAAAACATCATCTGACTTCAGTGCATGCAGCATTTCACTCAGTTTGGAGAAAAAAAATAATTCTATTTCTTCCAATTCTGCATTCTGGCTGTTTTTTGAACATCGTACAAACAGAAGACAAATGTCTGAAATGCCAAACGCTGCAGTTTAGGAGACAAATTGTGTCTTATGGAAATCAGCTCAATCTTACCTCACTCACATAAATACCCATGTCATCTTCATCATCCGTTCTGTAGCACACAGTAAGGCCAAGCTTATCCTGGCTGTTGGCTCTGTGTAAATCTACTTCCTGAGGTTAAAAAAAAGGGAAAGAAAACACATTATCAGTAAGACACCGGTGACTGATGGAAGCAATTTTTCAAATACAATGAAAATATTCTGCTTAAGTGATATACTGCGTCTCTTTTCATTTCACTTGTAGACGAGGTTAACTTACTGAGCAAAACGTGATTATATGCAGACAATCAATACCTGGGGCATTTCTGACCCTTCAATCAATATGAAGTCATTTTGAAAACAGACCCTTTATTGATCCTAAAGAAGAAAAATTACCTATATTTCATGTAGTGGAAAGACTTCAAAGGCTAAAATACTTATAAGGTATGATTTAAATATTTGCCACAGCTGATATATATTTCCTTATAAGCAGGGAATTTTTCTGACTTTTCAGAGGAAAATATAATACTCTATTACCTTAACTTGTGTAATTTTCATGAAATGATGTAATAAATTTCTCAAAAGCTGGACTGAAGATCAATATATTGTCAGCAAAGCGTTCGGTATTGGTAATAGAAATATAAGTGCTTCAATATCTTGCAAGGATTTGGTTTCAGCAGGTCATGGTTTATCATTGCAGTGCTCTTAGGTGGTCTTGTTAGTCTTGGAGACACTTAAGCTATCTTAAGAATCCATTTTCCTCCTCTGTATGTCTATAAGCTCCTGTAAGGATGTTTCTGTGGTGCAGTGTGACCATCCAGCTCTCAGCTCTGCCTTCCCAGGAGCCCGAGGTGCTCACCCAGCTTCTGGTGACTGTGTCAGCCCATGGATGTTGCCCACAGAAGGCAGGACATTTTGGTGTGGGTAGAGGTGTAGCAGCAGATACAGATGTGGTTTTGGTCCCCTCAGAAACTGCCTGGCAAATAGTGAGGCTTGGAAAGGCCCCATTCCTCTGCAGCCAACGCCAGGCGGGACGGAGGCGCTGGGGCCTGAGCGGGCCCAGGTGCAGGGGACAAGGGGCCATGGCTGAGAGAGGGCAGAGCCTGGGCGGGATCCAGGGCTGTCCCGGACAGGCCTTGAGCCACACCCCTGGGCTCGGACCCCTCCGTTCTGAGGGAAAGTCCTGATAACACCACTTGTTATTTCTGATCGTCTCCCTGTTTTGACCCGCCTGCACCATTTGTACGGGCAAGACAATAAAGCAAGCTGATATGAATAATTTATTGGCACGTCTAGGTGACAGCTGCCAAGATCAGCAATCTCATGTTATTTACTTGTCAACATGTGTAATTTCTTCTTCTTTTTTAAAAAAGAAACGTAGCTGTAAATGTCAGTGACATTTCAGACGGTATTTAAATGATTTCAATCAATAGTATCCATGGTGAATTGCTGCTCTTTTTCTCCCTCTTTTGTTACTTAAAGGTTTGAACACAATGCTTTAATAGTTGAGGGGTTTTTCAGATTTCTGAAGCTTTTGGGGCTTTCTAGAAAGGAGATGAAAATTTTTCAGAAGGAAAGATGAGACAAAGTGGATTCAGTTCTGATCTCATTTGATCCTTGGGAACGCCACTGCAGTCAATGTGTTTATCCTGCATTTAACCATGGTGGGAATTTGTGCATTGGGCCTAATTCAGGCCTAGAACCATCCCCATATTTCCTGCACACTTTAACAAAGAGATTTCATGTCTTCAGGGAAGTTTTTACACAGTTTACTGATTTGAAAACATGGAAATGAAATAGTGGCAAGAACTTTATTGTTGTAGCTCATTCTGCTGTTTGTTGTACTGGTAGTGAAATTATATATATATATGGTATATATATATACACAGTCACAAATAGAGCAGCAAAAAGCTAAAGCAAAGAAAAACCTTTTAGAGCAGGTGTTTAGAACCTGAATTTTTATGAGTAATCAGTTGACAGGCTTACCCTTGGGTACAATCCCCCTAGTCCTTGGCAGAACTAGGATAAGAGGGTTTGATGCTACCTGAATATGATAATTTTGTGTACTTCAAGAAAGGAACAGCTGCTTTCTATGGGTTTTTGCATCAGTGAAGTTTTAACATGATCATAAAGGCTTGAAATATCTGAGAGATAAAAGTGTGCAATTCCAGTTGGAGTTGAAGAATCCACACCAGAGTCTTCAAAGCAAACGTTATTTTCCATAGAGTCGAGTCTGTGTAATGCACAGATACATGAAAGGGGAAAACAAACCTGGCCCCTGCAAGTACAGGTGTTATGGTAGCTCATGTAATTGTACCAGGCATTAATTAAGCTCTAGGAATTAGCATGGGCCTGGAGACCTCTGCAGGTGTAAGTTCAGGTGTTTCGGTGCCCCAGGATGTGCCATTCCCTGCTCCTGTCCCCGGCGCTGCACCCCTGGGCATACCCCGCGAGCTGCAGGCTCTGCACTGCCCTGCAGACAGCAACGGGGCTGCTCCAGGGACTGACTGCTCTTTGGGACTGCTCTGCTGTGCTGTGCGGTCTGACAGGAGAGAATGTTCAGTGTTCAATGGGGGCTCGGGTACCATTGCAATGAAATCTGCATGGAATAACACGGAACATGTCAGCCACCTCCACTGCAGAGGGAGGCACTGGAGTCACTCAACACCCGCTCTAGAGCCGCAGAATGAGTCAGCAGACAGTGGTGGTATCAGAGTGTGGTAATGTTGGGGCTGTTAATATGATACATGTAAAAATTTCATGTGTGTTATAACTTTTACACACACAGATAATGAAACCTGCTGCTTTATATCAGGTAGAAGTGACATTTTGAGATCTGCTCAAGAGAAGTGATTGTGTGCTGTTCCAGTCTGCACAGGAGAAGTGTCTGAAAGATTGCTGGCTCCCTATCAAATGTGGAGCCAAAGAGGGCTCACAGAGCTAGTTACCGAAACCCATATGGCGTTTGTAGCAAGGCAAGAAGAAACGAACGTGCACCGTGACATTATACCTGCAACCGCACATAATAATGAATTAGGAGCAAGTGATAATAGTAAAATAACCTCTGTGAGCTCAGAAGATCCTTCATTTGCCACAGATTATTGAATTATTGTACTGCTGATTTAAAATTATAGCCTGCCTGCAAATTTATAAAAATCAAGTCCTTTCTTCAACAAGACAGAAATGAGCAGTAGAAATCTGAAATGAGAGGACAACGATGGGTAAAAGAAGTTCAAACATTCAGAAAGCAGATCCAAAGTGTGCACCAGAAGTGCTCTGTCCTTTGTTTCTCTAAAAAGTGGTGTTTTTCTGTGCTGACTTTTGAGGTACCTGACCAGCAGGGCCCACTCTTTTGGTATTCCATTAATAGGCTTCACCCGAAAAGAATGTCAGGGAAATAAATATAAAGAACTATTTCCTGTTATGCTGCGTGAGGCCTTCTCACTGCCTTTTGGCAACTGACCCTGGTACAGCAGGAGGAAACATCTTGTTCTTGCTGTCTTGAAGCTAAAGAAAGTGATACTTACATTTGTCTTTTCACATAAATGTGGTTTTCAACGCAGGCAAAAAGCCAAGACCCCACCTCTCCTCTTCAGAGAAGAAAATTTTATAAAGTAAGTTTTCTTTCCGTAATTCTTTGCCCTGGAGAAGAAGTAAGACTCTGTTGGAGGTTTCGGTGCCAGCCCAGCTCTGTGCTGTTAATTCTGATGGACCACAGGGGCTGGACCAGCTCAAGTCATCAGTGGTGGCGGGGAAGGCTGAGGAAAAGAGCATTTCAGCCTTGTGAAAAGAGGTTGAGGATGCCCGAGCAAGGGAACTTGGAGGATGCCCAGGGTCTTTGCCAGGCAGACAGCCAATGCTCCACGGTTACAACCTTTCTCATGCAGTGAGGGGTGTTAAGGCCAGGTTGGTGACTTCCAGAGAGCTCAGGGAGGACAGCCTTTCAGTCCCAGCTTGTCAGCAAGTGGAAAGGTTTCACCACTGTTGGATTTGTTCTAAACAGAGAATGTACAAATGTCTGAGGAAGTGCAGCTGTGCGGCTGAAGGAGGGTGCTGCTTTTTGACCCTGCACACATCCAATCGCTGCCTGAGCCGGACTGCAAGGGCTGGAGTCTTTGTTTTCAGAGACAGCAATGCCTTGGGGAGCTTCTGATCAGTGCAACTCCCTGCAGAGCAGGAGCTTTCATTGAGAAGAAATATGTTCACATCAAAGATGCTTTCAAACACTTTACAACCAGGATGGGATAAAAACTGCAGAATGCCTGTGATGATCCCCATGTTGTTACCTCTCGCCTCCTCCCCTCCCCTCCTTCACGAATTGGGGACGTGGGAGAAAACTTTTAGCCAAAGGGGAGAGCGTGAAACCCCAGTACTCAGCTTTTGTTTATGGTTTTCTTAAAGCAGTGAAGCACTAGTTTCCAATTTTGAAGCATGTCTTTTGGTGCTCAGTGTGCTCATTTTTTGCTGATCAGGTGTGGTCTCATGCTGGGAACACACTACAGGAGCAGTGCGCTGGGAGGGCAAAAAGCCACTTGAATGGATCGTCCTCCTTCGGTCTTTTAAAGTGGGAACTTCACTTCTGTCCAGGGTTGGGTGAGAGTATCAAAGGGAGATTTCCTAACAGCAAACATTTCATGTGGTTCATCATCTCCGAGCTATGGTTGGTCTCACCTAGCTCAGTTCTCTCCTCAAAAGAAAGCAAGACCTTCGTACAAGTCACATACAGGATAAGGTAAAGACAAAGTCAAATGGGGAGAACAAGCCCCCTTTTTCATGTGGAATGTTCCCCTTCGTAATCTGAGAAAAATAACGCAGAGAAAGCCATTGCTTGGGCTGTGTCTGACAGCTGGACCAACTTGTTTGAATAAACATATCAATGCATAGAGCTGCTGAGGAATCCTGGAGTGACATTATTCTTCCTTTATGAACCTGAAATGACTTCTGGCTGGGCCTCCATGAAGAATGACTGTGCTTTTAATTTATAATAAAATAGTAGTTCAGGATTTAGTTCCTCTTTCCTTGTGGCATGTAAAGTTCAAAAGAACAGAAACAGTGTTTGTTTATTTTTGTAGTAGGGAATAGATGGCAGTTACCTCTGAGTCATCAATTACAGGAAAAATGTGGAGAGAGAAAACTGAGAACACAATTTTGGTGTCTTGGCAAATACTGCCACCATAAATTCCTTCCTATGGATATTTACATTAGAAGTTTGTTGTGAACTTGGGTATTTCACTGTTTTTGTCTTGTTTACTTGTTACAAATCACTAACCAGTCAGTTATAGCCCATAAAAGTTTAGATGAGGAGCTTCTGATTGAAATTCAAAGCACATTTTATGGGCAGAGAAGCCCAGAAGGCTGACTTGATGGCTTTCTGACTTTAGACATTGCTGCTGCAGTCAATGAAACGGTGCCTTTGTGGTCTTTTAAAAGGTATCTATCAAAAGGCAAACAAAAAGCAACCGGCCAGTCGAGTCCCTGTTAGCACTTTGACCTCACCATTGATCATTGTGCTACAGTTTGAACAGGAATCTTTAGTGATTTTTAAGAAATACTATTAGGCTACAGAGACTTTTCTAATGTTCATCTCTGTGTGTTACTGAGCTGATCACCTTTTGCCATCAAGTACTATATCAATGTCAAAATTATTAATGTTGTGGTTTAAGGCATATTAACGTCTGGCTACCGAAGTGCGTGTGTTTAAACTGTTTTCAGCTCAACTGGATGACCTTCTAATGGAAGCATTATGATTTATCCACAATACTAGGTTTCCTAAAAGATGAATTTTGAAAAGACACTGGCAGAAAATACTGATTTGTTCTACGTTTTCCCTTAAGACTGAAATCTATATTGTATTTGTTTTTGTTTAAGAAAAAAGGGCACTTGTTTGAAAAGTAAGGCCTTGAAGTCTGCTAAACAGCATTTGTTTTACTGGCACTTTGATTTTACCCTGACTTTGATTTGCGTTTGTATACAGAGATGAATTACTACCAGATCTGCAGAACTTGAGAACAGCTTGCAAACTTTTTATGGGGCTTTAGTCCTTGATCCTGCAAACACTTTTATAGAAGGGAACAACTTGGTGCTCGTAGAGCGCCTGAACTCTGCTCCCAGTGAGGCTGTTGATGGATCTGTCACCGATTTAAACAGAGATTTGTGCAGCCGGGTCAGCGCTGCAGGCCTTGACAAATACGCGTTAGCAGGACCAGCACCTAAGAAGTCAGGAGAGAAGCAAGCCAAGAGTAAACACTGATAGCATTGAGGGGATTAGCTGGATCAGACATTGCCGGTGGGATTTAGAGGTACTGAGATACTTCACTGCTCGTTATTACAAATAATTAAAAACATTTCAGTGGGTCAGTGCTGCTGAAGTATCTTGCAGAACTAAGGCCCTCCATTCGTATGCTGTGCTCTGAACGGTCAAGAGCAGGTTAATAAAGTTAAGAGTGAGAAAAGTGAAGATGAACTTCTGATGGGATATACAAGTAAAACCACAAGTGATTTTTAAAGATTTGGTAGGAAAATGGACTTGCATACCTTCATGACTGGCTCAACTTTTATCATCTATAATTTTATATGTATACATATGTAAATTTTCAATAATGAAAAAGAGGAACAGGTTAGTATAGTGGCAACTATTCTCGTCTTGTAAACTTAAAATACTTCTAAATTCTATGATCAAGAACATCTGTTTCTCAACTGCGGAATATTTAAGGGAATCTCACACATTTTTACTGTGACCACGTGGAACAGGTCCTGCCACTCAGCAAACCTGCAAAACCTTTCAGGTTTTCAGGAAGTCTAAATCAGCCGAGTTACACAGAATTTAATCAGTGGAATCAATGACTTGATTATTTATGTTAATTAGTTGGCTGAAGGTCTGCCTCATCAGTCCATGGCACACAGTTAAACACGCTGCTAAAACTTTCAGTAAGGTTTGCAACCTTAAAGTAACTAATGTGCAATGTTACTACAGATACCTGCTTTGAAATGTCTTTCTACTTTACATACAATACAAACAGGGTGATGTGCACAAGTGAAACTCCCAGGAAATGAAACAGTTACTAAAGACCAGGTACCTCTAATTCCAGCTCATCTCGGTCCATTTCTTGATGAATTCCTCCCATGTAGTCATTTGGGTCATAGTATTCGTGCACTGACGGATGGCTGGGGAAAAAGGTATGTTTTAGGAGGGCACTCAGTACTCCCATTAGCATTGTAATCCTTCTGAGCTTAAAGCAAATCTACCATTTAACCCAATAAATATACTAAACAAAAACTCCGTGTATTATAAGAGGATTCTAAAACTTTTGGCACCTGATGATATATGAGGGGCTTGTAGAGAGTCTTAGCATTTATTAATGATTTTTCTCCAAATGTAAAGCTGACGTGGGGAGAGAATATTGGCAAGGTAGGGTAAGGTGAGAGCTAAGTGCGCAGATATTCACCAGGGTTCAAGATGAGACGGAATATTCAAGATTATTTACTTGTGAGCTCAGCTTATTTGCTGATATGAAAGTACATAGCTGCTTGGTATTTTCACTTTACCTCAAAGACACAAAATTGCTAAGTAGTATAAAAATAATTTGCCACTATTTGGATCAACAGCCTTCTGCTGATTGATTTGAATGCAATAGGCTGAGCATGGTGATTTCAGTCCTATTTAAATATGCACCACTCTTCATATTGCCAGTCACTATTGGCATGCTGCTCTTTACCACCTGAGCTCTCTGGCAGCTTCAGTGTCTGTACGTGGGAAGCTGTGAGCAGCGTAATGCTCGTGATCACTTTTCTGTGCTGGAACTTTATTTCTGCAATGCGAGTAAACTCCCTCTAGTTCTCTGTTAACTAGGTACGTGTTTCTTTGTAAGTGTGAGGCTATTTACATGACAGCATCTGCTGACTGGCTAAGATACCCGAGCTGTTATATGCAGGCAAGATTGATTTAAATGGGATTTGGAGAAGTTACAGGAAGCATCAGGAAAAGACGACTCTGGTTGTACGTGCTGGGTAACGGTGTAGGTGAACGCCCGGCTGCCCGCCCTGTGTGTGGGGACAGCCACGAGCAGGAGCCTGGTCAGACCAGCACTGCAGCTCAGGCCACTGGTGATGCCAGCAGCGGCAACCTATGCGATTCATCGTGAATTAATCTTAGCCATTTTTTAATGGAATTGGTTTTGCAGTTTGAAAGTTGCAGGTATTGAAAGTCCTTCTTGCAAACATGTCTGGGCGCCTGCAGGGTAGATGTTGTAGGAGTAACAGTGTCCTCTCCACAGTGCGCTAAGCTTTTTCACTGCAAAGAAGCTCAAAGCTATAGCCTTTTGTCAACTATTTCCACTAAAACGTGCAGCTGTGTTTGCATTTTCAATGGGCTGGGAATAGGTGGCAAGGCAGTAATATCTGATGGGACCATCTTTCAGGTAATCAGCACTGAGTCAGGAAGGGAGCAGATACTGCACCCAGCTCCTGGCTGAACGTGTGAATGTTAACGTGTTTGATGTATGAGGGGCAGGGCAGGATCAGCGCCTATTGGAGGTCAAGCCCTGTGTCCTAGCAGCACTGCAGGGATGTCCAGAGGGACGTGCTGGGCAGTGCTGGACGTTCACAGCTCGGGCTGACCATGGGGTCCCCTTCCAGGGCTGCCCTGCACAGCCAGGACAGCGCACACTGGCAGCTCCCCAGGTACAGGATCCTCTCCAAACCAGGCACTGCCGTGCCCTGACCAGAGCTGTCAGACAGCAGCTGAGACACTCAGCATCTTTTCTATGACTTTGTCCCTCGTGGGGCTGCGTGGTGAGATGACAGGCGATTTGCATGGGCTCCTCGGGGAGCCGTTCTCCTCTCGAACAGCGTGCGAGGGCGTGGGGTGTGTGTGCCAGGAGATAATTGTCATTTGTATTTGTAAGTACAAAAGCATCAAGCTACCATTAACAATAATTAAAATTTGGTTCTAAAACATCCATGACAGCACTGGAAAGTAATTTTAGTCCTAGAAAATAATTTATTTGAGTAACATCGCTGCAGGGTTATAATAAAGTAATTAATACACTGGAACAGAATGTAGCAGCTCTTAGCATTACACAATTTATGGCAGGCATAAAAAAAAAAAATTAAAAAAAAAGAAACCCCAAAAGGCAGGG
>NW_010171197.1:72336-82313 GCF_000695765.1 Mesitornis unicolor
TTAAAACATAAGCAACCCAAAGAGGCAGTGAGAGGAATTACAAGAAGCAATAACTTTATCCATCAAATGCCAGCAAAAAATGAGCTTTATGAGGCCATGTTGTGACTCGGTTGCATTACTCATGTGAGTAATGGCTTGCTAATGTGTAGAAAAAATGAAAATGTTCTGAGTTATGGCTTAATGGGGTAGGAATCCTGGCTACCTCAGGGAGTTCTCCAGCAAGTAAAGGTGAGTGTGTGCATTACTAACACACTGCATTAAGGAATGCGAGCATTTTCACGGGCTGCACGAGCGGTTACTTACTCCTCAGGCAGGAGGTAAGGGTCCAGCACGGGGACAGGGGCGGTCGGGGAGCCCATCTTGCTCAGAGCCATGATGTGCTCAAAAGTGATGTCCGTCTGCGTGCCCACGTCCACCAGCTGCGACTCGTGGGGAGCGAAGGCCTTGGTGCGTGGGGTTCTCCTCAGGACCTGCACCACAATGGGCTCCTTGGCCGTTTTGAAGGCCTCCACGGCCTGCTCGTGTGTGGCTTTAGACAAATCCTTTCCATTGACCTGCGGGGACAAAGCAGCACAGCAATGAGAGAAATGGTCAGGAAGCGGAGGATAACTTTGTTCGTTTTGGCTGTCTCAGTTTCCACCTAGAGGTAGATACATCAAGTATTAGGAACTATGAATGCAATGTTAACGCATATCTGTGTTTCCCCTTTCACTACAGTAACTTCACAAATCTTGTGCTCTGTGTTTCACTTTGATTGTTCTATTTTACCGGGCTCACTCTTTGAGCTAGAGGACAAACCAGCATCCCATTTGTTTCTTGCAGATTAGAAATCCCTCAGCCCTTGTTCAAACAAAACAAGTTACTGATTCTCCCGTAATTTTACTACTGTGTGTGGGTTTTTTAGTCTTTTAACCCAATTACTGAACAGAAGTACTGGGACAAGAGCTGAAATGACAACATTATGAAATTATGTCTCTCTCTGATAAACATTTTTTCATATGAAACATCATGGTGGTACCCAGTCACTGCAATCAAAACACTGCATTTTAGGGATCAGATCCCTATACTGGGATAGGGAATAGAAGTCATAAGGAAAAAACAATCATGGACTTCTTTTCAAAAATCACTTTTTGTCTGTGTAGCTTGGCCATTTCCCATTGTCCTCTTTATTGAGACATCTGCAAACCCGAAAGGTCCGTGGGCTCAAATGCACAAAGCACTGGGCTACAGACATTGAACCACTGGTAACTCCAGAAAGCTTTGATCTTCTTTTAATCTGCAAACTGCCGTCATTTTAATACAGAGGAAAAGAAACAAAGAGAAAGTGCCCAGAGCAGTGTGCTAGTGAAAGCTGTATAGTGAAATTATGATCCTAAAGCATCGTGCTGGCGTATAGTTGTTACCACGTTCTTTGGACTGGGGCAAGGGTTGGCTCACACGGAGACACGCTGCAGTTTGAGATTTGACTTGCTACAAGCCCTGGCAGTGAGGTCCCGATCGCAGCAGTGCCTCTCACTGAGGAGCAGACTTTAAAACTTGTTTTCTATATGAATGGTGTCTTACACTGCACAAGACAGCTATTCACTTGATTAATTGCATTACTGTATCTGTCACCAGACTTATAAGTTGCACAGTGTAAACTGTTGCCTTCTGCATGGAAGTGCATGAGATATTTTCCAAGGCATAAAGATAAGGAATTGCCCTGATTGGATGTAAATGCGATGGTGTCCAGCCTCAGGTATCAGTGGTGGCTGCTGCTCTGTCCCTCAACCATTTTGTACATGTCTGAAATGTACACTGATGTGGTGACTCTGCCACGTTACCTTCTTGAATATGACTGAAAGCTCTAAAATCTATGTCCAGATTCTGATTATCTTTACTTGTATCAGATCGTAGTTGGTTCGCACTGTGCTACGTCACGTTTAGGCCCATTAAAGTACTGGGGCAACTGCACAAGTAGCAGAACTCGGTGCAGTAACTGAATTTAGCCCGTACTTCCTGTATTGCCCACAGCAAAAAGCCGGGTGGTAATAAAGAGGGTTAACGTGATTGAAAAGGCTGAATTCCTGCTGAATTACCCTGTGCACATAACATTTATTACGCTGTCATCTTTGGTTTATCTTGGAGGCGATGACACCAGTTGTTTTGTTACGCCAGCTGAGGATGGAAGGTGCTAGCGTTACATTGACATTGCTCAAACACGTGTGTTGACCACAACTGCTCACAGTAATGCACAGCATGTAAAGTTTGGCCTGGTCAAATTAAATACCATTAACTTGCCCAATTGAGCAGATTACTTTAAAACAATTTGTACAGCTGTAAAATTAAGTTCAGTGTAATGTTTTCTCTGGAAAAAGGAAATGCTGATTACAGTTCCCATTTGATTATTTGCTGCAAATTAAATGTTGCACATTTTACTGTGTGCATCCTAATTTTTTTTTGGTACAATTAAATCTGACATGCAATCAAAATAAAAGAATCTAAATTGCGGTGAGTGTAGTGTTGTTCAGAAACGTGCCCAGAAAAACTCTTGAGGAGGAAACTTCACGTGAGCTGCTTGCACATCTTTATGCTAAAAAACTGGTAAAATCGAGCAAAGGATAGCATTCCAGTTTATTTCCACTGCTGTAATGAACCTGGATTACTTACAGTTTAGTACAGGCCTGCATTTCAGTTTAGATTCTTCAGGACGCTTTATTTCTGCTGATCTGTGGACTGGCACCCTCTTTGTGCTTTCATTGCTATGTAAAGAATCATAACTTCAAAGTCAGGTTGCTATCACGCAGGGAACAGGCGGCAGTTGGGCTGTATCATAAAGTGTTCCTACAAGGAATTATTTCCAGAGTATCCTGACTGCATTTTCTACAAGCTGTTCATTTCCGCAAATTCCCACTCAGCAGTGGTTGAACTGCGGATACTGGGTGGTGAATCAGGCTGCTGAGAGCAGCTCCTCCTGTTCTGCAGTGCTGGCTGCGGGGACAGCGCCAACCCAGGGCAGGGGTGTCCAATGTCCTGGGAGCGATGGCATCGGGTGCTCTGCCATGGCCCTGCACCCTGCACCGCTGCCTTGGTCACAGCTGAGCTGCTCACTGGGTGTTTGTGCTTGGCCATCTCCATAAGAGATTACTGTGCAGAGTATGCTAAATAAATCACTCTAAAAAGGGATCTATATTTGAGGTATGTACATTTCATACCATGGGTTTGATAAGATACCAAAGATTACAGTGAAATGAAGGCATTACTCGCTGTACCGTTATTATTATGGGTTTCTTAATGCGCTGCTAAAACACGGTTGGGGATTTTGCCTTTAAAAGTTAATAATTCTATGAAATAGGGCAGCATCCACATGATACCAGGTAAATGATTCTCCAGACAGTGAATGGTTTCAGGTGGGTTTCTTACAGGAGGCCGATCCTGAACTGGGGGAGCCCTTTTAGCCCCACAGGTTTCTGTCTGGATGGGAGCCTTGCCTGCAGTGTGTGCTCGGATGGTGATGTAAAGGGATGTGTAAGGTGATGTGTAAAGAACCAGCACAAGAGTTAATGGTTTGCACAGAGCTGTCACTGTGAACACCTTCGGTTCTCCATGTCGAGTGATGGAAGAACAAGCAATGGTGCAAAAATATGCTTTAAAACGATTTACAGCAGGGAAATTATATTGTCTGAACCTGGCCCCCTAAAACACCCGAGGTAGCCACCGCGTTATGTGTTAAACCAAGCAGTGAATAGTTTGTAGCTTCCTTTTTTTACTATTTCCCATCCTATCAATAATACAGTTTCCTGTTATAAGGACATGAGGATGGGTATGCTATAACATTGCAATACTCAAAACTAGTACTTCTCAAGTCTGCTTACATGTAACAGAGCCAATTTGCTTTTTTGTCTGGAAAAAGTAGTAAGTATTGGTATTTTATTTTTAGTAGCATAAAAATAATGCAAAAGAAGAATACAGAGCGATGATCTCAATGGCCTGGCATCTGGTATCTGTATACAATTAGCACTTGTGGCTAATTCTGAATCCTTCTTAAACTTCAGCAATAGGCGGTATTGATTAAGATGTTTAGTCTCTAACTGGAAGATTTGTCACAATTGACAGATGATTATTCCCAGTGCTTAAAAGTCAATAAATATATCTGTACAGTTTCATGTTGTCAAAAAAAGAAAGTGGCTCTGTAATCACAGACTTTAGTTCTGCTGCCGCTGAACTGCGCTCAGCAAAATTCTTCCTTATAAATAGTTATATCTGAAATAACACAGAAGAAAAAAAATCCATGCATATGAATGCTTCAGAAGACTGCCAAAAACTACAAATGTGCATAATTTCTTAAGAACCTTACATGCCATGTGACAGAGACAATGGGATCTTTTATGGCACAAAGGATGGAGAAATTAACTTGTCTGAAACATTGAAATGCTTTGCTTTGGGGCCTTCTTTGCATTGGAGATACATTGAATATGGAGAAAGCCGTAGTTTAACTGAAGTGGATGTGGTGAAACTGAACTGAATGGACCTTGATGAAATTTGTGGTGGAGCCAGATAGTGGGCTTAGCAACTGCATGACACAGAGAGATAAACACTCTGAATTAAGACCATACAGTAAGTAAGAAAGGGATGCTTGAATTTTTTAAATAGAAATTATGTAATGATTATGAAACAGAATACTATTTATAGTATAGTACCTTATAATATACACTGTATGTTATATTCTTTTGCACAAAAGTAGGCTGCAGAGAGCATGCTACCTAAAATCTACATTGTAAGGGCAGCAAGAAATCCATAGATAAAATGGCACGATCCTGTCTTGGAAGCGAGCGTCTCCTGAAGTTTGCTAATACTTGGAATGAAAATGGAAGTCACTTGAGCTGGATCTGATGCTCCCTGAAGTTGCTCTGACAACAGAAAGAAAAATGCTGTTATGGCCACTTAAGGTAAAATGTGCTGTATATTCGTAACTGAGAGAAAGACAGATGATGGGATGGGGTAGAACAGGGGACTCCACAACACCTTGGAGATAAAAGGGTCAAAACGGGCAGTGAGGATGGTGGTGGGTGCAGTCTTGGTGACACTGAGGGCATTCTTCAGTCAGTTTTCAGTCTCTTGCTTTGGAAACTACTTAAGTAGCTTGTCAGCTGCAGCGTATATGAACCTGCATCTTGGATGCATGTACATTATAGAGTATGGGATGCCATGGCCACTGGAGAGGGAGAAAGAGTCAATCAGTGATGGGCAAATCAATAAGGAGAAAAGGAAGAAAAACAGGCAAAAACCTCATGTCTTTTTGGGCTTGTGAAGAATTAGGCACTACCCAGCAAAGACATGGCCTTCCATACATTTTATGGTGCTGTAGGTGTGCCAGGTATTGGACAAACAATGGCTTCTCTCTGCCAGAGCTGTGCAAGGCACTGGACATCTCTCCTGTTGAAATCTCCTTCCTCCTCTTTAATTCTGGGTATTTGTCACTGTGAAATACCTTTTGTGAAGACAGATTTTCTCACCTTGTTTCATACCGTCCATATGTGCTTGTACTTTAACCATTATTCTACAATTATTCTACAATTTTTGAACAATTATTTTGAGGTTTGGTATCCCCAGCAATTCCTGAGCCAACTGCCCCTGTTTAGGGGCTCATTTCAGGCCAGACCTTCCTGAGGGCAAGGCTGGGCCTCTTGTGCGAGTCCATGGGATGACAGAATTGTACTCTTTTACTAGGAAATACATGCTTGTTTTTGTTTGATGTAAGAGGAAGATATCTGATAGGATAGTACACAGTTGCGCTATTACAGAAATGTCATTTTACCAGTAGCTGCTGTTCAATTATTTAGCAAGGTAAGCTATTTACATGTTTTATTTTTCTGGCTGGGTAGAAAAGACTAATTAACTGCCACTTCTTTGAGGGCAAACATAAATCAGGAGCTTTCAGGTGTATCAAAATATGCCACTTGTTTATATAGACAAAATTTCCTCCTGGTTGCCACTAATTGTTATTTTCCTTTCCATCTGACACGATGCCTGGAAAACCCAGTATTTCTGCTTTCTCTCTTCCTGTGATAGCAGAATTGACACCTCATTTACACAGAAAGGTGTTCCCCAAAATGGTCCACAGTCACAGGAGCAGTGCCCCAGCCCTGGGACCCTGCAGCCCCAGGCAATGGGATGGGGCTGTGAGCGGAGTGTAAGTGAGGAGCTGTGCATCACTGGCAGTGGTACAGACGAACCAACCCTGGCCACTGCAGTAGCAGTTGACTGAAAGGTTGAGAAAGCCAGAAAATCCCTGTGCATAAGAGTTAATTCTGCATAGTTACAAATATTTTGTACTTTATTTTTGCTTAATTAGTGTGTAACGTTGGTTTTTGGGCGTTGGCGGTCTACACCAGACACTAGAAAGGTTTCTGTAAAAGAAAATTATTTTTCCATCCATCAAGTTAGACTGATTTCTATGGGTTTAATGTCATGAATGGTAAACATTTGTATGCGTTGTACAGCTTGTTGGTTCTTCTGTGCTTCACAAATGTCACAGAAGAAACTTTTTTGCTTAAGAATGAGTAAGCAGCTTTTCTTTGTAGAAATTCATGCAAATCCTTGGGAAGTGCACGATAAAAATGCTGGTTCTGTTAGACTACAGACGTCTGCGCTCCATTTAAAACACTCTTTATGGTCTGATTCACTTCTTTAGCACGTTCTTAAGAAGTCTGCATATTAAGAAAAAGCAGCAGAACTTTAAAGATTTTTATAGAAACTAGAGCAGCAAAAAGCCTATTTTCTAAACCCCCTTTTCCTCAGGAATTGCAGAAAGCAGGTTCAAAATATAGGTTAATTCTTCTTGCAGTTCCATCTAATCCCTCTTTTATTTCCCTCATATGGACAGTCTCTCTCTTTTTCAAAAAACCAGAATTACATTGTTTAGTAATAGACTGTTTCCATGTGTGTGCGCTTCCCTTCTGCCTTGTGAGCCATCCATGACAAAATAGTTAAGACCAAAGAAGAATTCTTTACTGAAGAGCACAGAATACATTTGTCCTCTAAACTGTTAAATTCCAAATGGAAAACCTTGGGAGAAAAACCCTTGAACTAAAGGCATTTTTATTCTGCTGGTAATTAGCACATTTACCTGTTAACAATGCAGCACCAGTACTGTACAGAGCATACTAAAATGTGCCTGCTTTTGGTTTTGTTCTCAGGCTCTGCTCCTGTGTATCACGACTCCAAATAAAACTACTGGGAATTTTATCAGCTGCTTCAATGAAAGCAGATTTAGACCAGAGCTGAGGCTTCCCAGACTCTTGTACTTTCTGTATAGGCAGAGTTTACTCGGAGCCTTTTTTTCTTAGATATGCATTCATCCATGTTAAATTTATAGGAGGGCAGAAATACTTTGTCATATTTTGTCAAGAGTGACAAAGTGATCTTTGTGTATCTGTTCTGGCTTGGTAACCCCGGTCCATACAAAACACAGACGTGCCCAGGCCCTCCCTTCCTAATGACTCTTTCTGCCATTTCAGAGCACGACCCAGAGGGAGCCAATCAATTATCCTATGAGAGAGGTACAAATGACAGCCATAAATAATCATGAATTCCTAATGACCAGGATTCAGCCGCTGCAATCACCACTTGCTCTCGTTTCCCAGATTTGCCCACAGAGCTGTGCTCCAGTGCGGCACCTTGGGCTCACACCGAAATGCTCTGTTCTCCTCAAATGTGCTCTTCCCAAGGGGCACAGCCTCTGTCCACAGCCTTGCCTAGTGCCACGAATTACAGCTTGCTTTATGAGTGACATTTACTGTGTATTTCTAGATTTACTTTTAAAATACAGACTCCTGTGACGAGAGGCCCCTATGCAGGCCTGTGTCCCGAGTTGTCTCGCCTTTTGTCCTAGCACAAGGTCACTGCGGTCAGCAGAGGGGCTGCCACACTGATGTCTCATTTACATCATGTGGTGACAAGTCTTATACACAAAGATAGTAAACAGCATCAAAAGATGAATCTGTTCACTTGAGGGTGTAAATGTTACACAGATTTAAGCTACATTGGAGTGACATAAGAAACCAGTTCTTCCACTGAATCAGGCCAAGTCCCTGCAGCCCGGTTGCCTTTCTGCAGCAGTGGCCTTTAAGAATGGAACAGGCAGGACGTGCTTGCAGGGACTCTTCCCTGCTGTGCCCTCCCCGCACCCACGGCTCAGATGGGTGAGAGTCCAGCAGTGTTAGTGCCACACCTCAAAACCAGAGTAGGATGAGTTGGTGTCAGACCAGGCCTTGAAGCAGTATGAGACACTGCAGACACAGACAGGCACGGGTCCCGTCACGCCACTCTACCTTTCCAGACACTCAATGCAGCCTAGAACTTCACACTGTGCTAGTGACAAAAACACCTTCATTTTCCATGATATTGATAAAAACACCTCAATTTCACCATTTTGCTAAAATTACCGGCAGCTACACAGATGCTGTCAGGTCATGTACAGGAGCTCCTGTTGCACTCTGCAAGCAGCTCTGCCAAATTGAAAGAAACCTTTCTGATCAGCTGTGATGTTTTAATGAATGAATCTTTGCTCCTGTCAAATCTGAACCGGCTGCTGGGTTCAGGAGGGTGAACTGGACCTGCTTACACTGACCCATGGGGTATCTGAAAGGAACCATCCCAGTGTAGGTATAAATGCAGAGCTGTCCTGTCCTGGTGAAAGTGAACCTGGCCCTTTGTCTCGTTATTAATGAACACGGCAAACACATTCACTAACTGTACTTTTTCGTTACCCCATATGTTTCCCTTTCCCAGCCCAGGTCTGACATGTGACAGAGCAGCACGGAGGGACTGTCCCCACTGCCTTCTCCCTTGTGACTTCTTGCCACCTGCTCTATAGCATTAAACAGATGTATAAGTGTAAAGCATCACAAAACTCATCTTTTCAATCATTTATCACTTAAAAAAAATCCAAATAAAGATATGTTATGGTTAAGCATTTTATCTGCTCACTTAAAGAAGAAAACCACAGTGATTTGAGGAAGACTATGAAGCAGTAAGACATTTCAGGTGCACAAGAGGTCAAATTACCCATTTATATCACAGGTGACCGTTAGGCATTTTGTTTATTTTATATGACATCTTGTTTACGTTCCTTTAATGACCAAATATTCCTCTAACATGCAATAGAGGATCTTCCCCAGAAATCCGAACAGAGACGTTGCATTATTCATCATCAAGTGAAGAGGAAAATTTCAATTGCCAGTTTCTGCTAAATGTCTAATTAAGAAAGGGGACTTCTGAGCCACAGACAGGCGCCGCAATCATTAAAGAGCAGTTTTCTGAAGATTATGGGTCTCCAGTCTGTCAAGCAGAGTTTTTCTACAGCTGAACTGATTCAGCAGCAGCAAACCCTGTCTAGAACAAAGTCTCTGGAATTAGTATCTCGTTTAAGCAAACACATGCCTACTTTGAAGTAAGTGTGACAGGTTCACTACTGTTACTGAGGTCAAGTTTAATGGTGGTGAAGGGACAGAACAGAACTTCAACACTATTCCTGTTTCAGCGGCAGCACAGCCCGCACATACAGAGTCTCTGAAGCCATACAGTGTATGTCAAGTAGACCAGTCTGCGATAATTGGCACAACCAGTTTGGTCGTAACATGGAAAACTACTGAAATGTAGATCAAGTAATTCTCTGGCTGACCAATTAAATTTGAGGGTGTGAAAAGCATATGTACAGAAGCAATTATTTTTGTTCCCTGAATCTTACAGTTTTGATTAGCAATTTTTTTTGACCTGCGTGTTTATTTTGGCAAGCTCCACTCTGGCCCTGATTTAGGATAACGTCACTGCTCAGTAGGTTGAAGTATAGTTAGACTGTTTCCTTGAATCAGGCTTTCTTAATGACTGATTAGTTTAATCTTTGCAAGTCTGAAGAGGTGAATGGAATTCTGATGGCAAAGGGAGCCCTGTGGGTGAGCAGCCCGGTGCCGTGGTGTGTGTGCGGGTCCTGCTGA
>NW_010171197.1:82323-93552 GCF_000695765.1 Mesitornis unicolor
CGGGAAGCCGCCAATGAAACACAGCATCGGGCAGTTCCTCATCAGCGCCGCCTGCTCATTAGCACAGCAATTTGGATGCTGACCTTGGCGCTTTTGTAACCTTGGCTGCATGCTCTCAGTCAGGTCTAGAAGACAAATCCAGCTTCCCACTATTGTTGTTACCCACGCTGTTGGTTTTGCTCGTCTCAGAGATGTGCCAGGCCAAGAGCACGTGAATGGGGCTTTTAAGTTACTAAAGCACTGAAAGGTCATTACATCAGCTGTTTATTTATATATGAACTCTAGTATTTGTGAAAGGTGCCAGCTCAACAATCAGAGGCAGAAATCGTCTGAGCTCGGACCATCTGAAGCAAGGGCAGCGCAATGTGAGCTTGTTTCCTGCAGCATTTCTGTCCTTGTTCTGGGGGACAGCGGGGAACTGGGTTCGTCCCCATACTCCCCTATAGCACGATTTCTCAGCTGGAAGTGCCAGGTTTGGTGGGTTTTATGGTATCTTTCCACCATGAGACCTGGATGAGCTCCATCATCTTGAACCTCAGGGAACAGCTTTGGGCACTGCCCATCCAGTTTAGAGTCATCTGTGATATAAAACTCTATATTCTTATCCTTGGAAATACTAAGTGTCTATTTAGGACTGTGTGCTTACCTCCCAAACTGTGCACAAACGTGCTCAGACTGAAATACGTACTCAGAAAGTTTCTTAAATTGAGGTCCTAGTACTTGTTTTCTATTTTACAAGCTTTAAATCTCTATCTCAGGTGACTCATTCTCCTACAATAGAAGAGATTACTTTTGGTCCCCCAAGAACTTTCCTACAAATGGAAAAGCCCTTGTTTC
This sequence comes from Mesitornis unicolor, assembly GCF_000695765.1. Lineage (NCBI taxonomy): Eukaryota > Metazoa > Chordata > Aves > Mesitornithiformes > Mesitornithidae > Mesitornis > Mesitornis unicolor. The sequence continues at coordinate 83,161 of NW_010171197.1, forward strand.
TGTTATTGTTTGTGTAGGAGCTGGCGACACTGAGAAAAGCAAACTGGGAAACTGCTCTAGAACACCGTCCCAGTTTTCTGGTTTTCTTTCCTCCCCCTTCTCCCTCCATTTTCACGACCTTAAGAATCTTCTGAAGGAAATTTCCATTTAACTAGCACCCCAACATCTAATAGCATGTAATTATTTTATTTCCTTGCATGCAGCTGGGAAGCAAACCTCAGGATACATCTAAGATATTATACACATCCATCTAAGATCTTACACACATCGCGCTGCTGCCACAAGCACGCTCATCGCCAGTGACACTTCTGCATCCACGTTTCAAGCTGCCACAGCCCCCTTTGTACGTGTAACACAAAGCATTGATATGCACAGCTACAATAGCCTTTAATGACGAGGTGTCTTAATTTGCTTTTTATGATGTGATTAAAGGTACAATAAGGTATGTGTTCAACAAGAGGGAAGAGCATTGTTCTGCATCATTAAGCTCACAGCAGCCCAAAAAGAAATGGTAGGCAATGTGCCAAAGCCCATAATGAAGAGGATCTCTTTGAATTATCTATGGATGAGGAAGGGATAAAGCCTGAGCCCTGGTATATTTGATCCTCTTTGTGCTCTCTGTTATGAGGACTTGCGGAGCCAGACGTACTGGACCTTCTGGAATTGTAATTTATTGAAGCATTAATTTCCCAGCCACACTAAAGCTCTTGGCCTAACACAGAAAGTGCAGTTATGTACTGTTATTAATTCCTGCAAGTGTTTTCTGAATTCCTACATCTCAGAGTCATGAACTTTTAAAAAACAAGGCTAAAGAAGGGGATTTATTTGTAACAATGCCCAATATTTCCTAAAACCAAATTATGCAAATTTTGTCTAACTCAGGCTTTAAAAAAAGCTTTAGTTTTCTCAGAAATGGCAATGTCATCTCTCACATGATATTGGGGTTACATGTATGTAAAATAAAACCACTGTGAGAGGTATTTGTTACTGCTAGCGTATTTTGAAACTTTTATCTTTTATATCCTGTTATTTAAAATGGAAAACATCCTTCATCTCCCTCCCTGTTAAATTTTAACTGATTGCCCTTATGTGTTGGTTACGTGAGGATGCATTTTTATAATTATACTGACATTTAGTTATTTGGACGTACTCCCTAAGCTGTAGAATTCCCTCTCACCTATCTTGTAAAACAGAAAAATCAAAGTAGTACCCTGTTAAAATAGTTTTGCATGACAATTTGTATTCTGGAATAATCAGGGATTATAGTCTTTAAATAATTCAGGTTTTACTATGTTAGAAATCCCAGCTTTATAGGATTACACGCACCCTTCACTTCAGTGGAAGCTGAGGATATTCCAACCACGTTTCCCAAAGGACTTCCATGGTTAAAGTTAACGACGGGAGCTGTGCACTGTGCTGCACACATTGCTGACACACGGCTGCACAGCTTCACAGGCTGACTGAGGTTGGACTGGATGATCCTTGTGGTCCCTTCCAGCCTGGGATTCTGTGATTCTGTGATTCTATGATCTATAAATCCACGGCCAGGGATCCATCCGCCCCTGCAGCCAGCGCTGGACAGTGCAGTCATCTCGGATGTCAATGGCCGATTTTAAGGACACGTATTTAAAGAATGCTGTCCTGCATCTGTTGGACGTCACTAACTTGCAAAGGTCTCTGCTGCCTTCATTTCACAGCAAAAAAAGTGCAAGCTTCCTAAGCAATCAAAACATTCCTAATTTGTTGCAGTCTCTGTTCTGGTTGTTGCATTTCTGAGCGTGATTCACTGCCAGTGCCCAAACCCAGGGTGTGGGAACACTTGGTGACCTTGGGGCTGAGTAACTGTCACCAGAGCCGCTGCCTGAGCTGCCCGCAGCAGTCACACGAACAATACCTGGCACCAGCCCTGCCACTGCAGGCAGCATCTGAATCTCATTCTCAGGACAGAACGACACCCGAGAAATCTGAATGCCTTTCTCTCAAATTCTTCCCACCCTGGCATGCACAGCGGCTTAGCAAGTGGAAGTGAGTCAGTATAAGTAGAAGTGGCAGTAAACACGTCTGCCTATTTGCGCTCACAAGTTTTTTCCTTCCACAAAGCATCAGTGTCCTTTGAGTGAGCGAGCAAGAATCAGATCAAAACTGTACGTTTAAAATTTAATCACTTCCCTGCCAGCCTAACATACAAACCACATATTTTATTCACTTTGCTGCTGGCGGCGCGGGTGTGCGGGATGGGATGCAGGAGGCATCGCAGCGAGGACCCAGCAATCCCCTCTGCCGGCGAGCGCCGCACACGACAGCGCTGGGAAACCCCAACCACCCCAACGCTGCTGGGATGGGGACGGGGTCGTTGTCACCCGCACTGAACCACCCCAGGGACAGCGTGGGGGAAGTACAGCCTGAAGGGTCTGGGTGGTTCCTGTTTACCTGGAGTGTTTGTACAGACAACCCCTCCACCTTTGCAGAGGTTAACCACAGGCTTTCTGTCTGTGATTACTCCAAAAGAGGTTGGGAGGAGTATGACTCTCAGCACCTGGCCACGCTTTGCATGGTGCCACCATGCTGTTTTGGTCCAAATTGTATTTCAGATGCGACAGAGTAAGAGAGGGAGATAACAGAAGGAAAACCAGAAACATACACGACATTTTTGTAACAGATGTTAGTGTGTTATCACATTTTTAGAGAACTTATCACAGGCTTAACATGAATAATTTGGCATATAAATATCTGTAGAGTATTAGTTTTGATCTGCCAATTCTAACAATTTGGTGGCTGGTATTTCTATGCACAGAGGTGTAAAACTACAGACTAAACCTACAAACTCCCATTGGCAGGAACAGGCACTTAAAACCAAGACTGAGCACTGAATGAATGCACTGCACAGAAAGAGGAGTCTGTATGTACTCATAAGCAGATAGAAAACCTTCCTGGCACATCTTTCCTAACTTATTCAAAGAGTGTGTGACCAAGCTATGTCCCTTGTCAGCAAATTCTGCCTAATACACACTAGAGTCCTGTTTTGTGACCTAAAGTTTTGTAAAAAGTTTGCTGCATGTTAGCATAGATTTAAATATCTGATGTTCTGAAGTGTGAATGGGAATAAACCTCATAAAAACCCGTAATCATTATCACACACATCAAATAAGGCAAACCCCCTTTCATTTCCACTTGCATAAACAGTTGTTGGTATTCTGTTTTCCCTGTCATTAACAGTGGTCACAAGCCTGAAAGAGAACGTTTGCTTTTAGAAATGAAATCCAATCCTTTACCTGACAAACTTCATACAGTAACTTGTACTGCTCCTCTTGCTTCTGCAGAGTGCACAAACTGCATCCCATGTTTAAGTAAGCGGCAGAAATAATCTTCCTTATTCACCGGAGCAGGCAGAGCAGCCTCTGTTGCCAGCATGCGTGCAGATATCCTCGAAAGCACCGGCCGGGTGGGCTGGACCCAAACCCTTGGCGGTGGAGGGCGCAGGGTGCTGCGGAGCAACCGCGCTGGCTGCTCCGGTGCCCGCCCTCCTCCCGGCCGCGCACAGCGCTCCCCGAGCCGCGCCGGCTGCTGTCTGCGCTGGGACGCACAGGCTATATACTGCTGCTCATGCATATTAATCAGCGCTCATTGACTATTCATCACAGGCAGAGATACAGGAGCTGTAATTGCCAGCTATGACAGCTGAAATTTCTCTAATTAACAGGCAAGCGCTTCAGTAGCAGGAATAATAAAAGACACCAACAATTTTGTAAACCATTTTGTAGCAATTACAAATAAACATGACGATGTTTTACTGTGGTCCCTCAGGGTAATTCTTAACATATTTAAGCAGGCTAGAAGTAGAGTTTAAAATGTAAGTCACAGTGAAATGAATGCAAGGGTACAAAACTCAGCAGTGGCTGTGGCAAAGTTGAATATGCTCGGTAGGATTTATTTTTCTCTTATACTGTAGTGGTATCTGAGAGCCTCAGTTTTATAGCAGATGACCGACCTAGGCACTTGACAAACACCACAGAAAGGCCATCTCTGTCCCTGAAAGCCGACAGATAGCCTTAGGACCTGGCTCAGAGCAAGAGAGATAGATGTGAATGTATGTGGGTTTAGCAAAAAAAAAAGAAAAAAAAAAGAGTGCCTTGGATTAATATTTATACCAAGTGAAAAATGGCTGTCTCTGGTACTGATTCTCATTGTATGTGAAGAGTGTAAATGACAGGTTCACATATTATTTGCTATATTAAGAATATAAACTTTACTACATTATAAAAAGATAGATAATAAAATAAGTATGGCATTTATGACTATTCAGTATTTAAGTGCCTAGATCCACATTAAACCTGTGTCACAGATGCAAAGGATAAAACATCAGTGCAATGCCCAATGAACTAGAAAAGTACTCATAAGTCATAAGCTTTATGGATATTTTCTAGTCTGTAGGAAACGCTACCTTGTGTTATGAGTTTGGCTTGACCATTCTGTTTCCAATTGTTTAAGCATTCAGAAGGTGTGCGTTTTTATAATCCTTGTTTCAACTGACTCTGACAAAGAAGAGAAGATGACAGAACAGGTAGGAGTGAGAGCAGGACTGTCATTTCGAACATGGCAGAGGGCCTGGCTCTGGTGCTGTGGTTATCCCACTGCTGTTTGCTTTAGCGAGTTTCTTTGGATGACAGTGGAAATGTTGTGCAAGGAGCACCTGCAGCTTTGATGGCCAAACTCTGCATGCAGGACTCTCGCTACAGGTATCTTGCAGGATACCCAGCTACTGAACTGACTACAGTGTGCATGGAAACAATCAGCCACTGAAGCGTGGTTCACGCTGCGTGCATGTTTTAGTACTAAACTTCAGTAAATAGAGACTGTGACAAGAACGGGTCTCTTAACTCTGAGACTGTATTTTGGTAGCAAAATCTACCTGTCCTGAAAAGAAGGAGATCTCTGTCAAGCATCTGACAGCAGGCAGGGACCCCATCCCCGTGCTCTGTGCTGTTTCCCTACGAGCTGCCTGCTGTGGTGGTGGCAGAACTTGCAAGGTCTGAGCAAGACGGAGGTAGCCTGGGTCCTGCTGCTGGCGCCCTGAGCCGAAGGACGATTCATCCCTGGTCAGAGGACAACCACATCCTAGGGGCTTTGCCGAAGTTGGGTGGGAGCCAGCGGCTGTGGATCTTGAGCGACTGGAAAATTCTTGCATGAGGGAACTTGTGCTCCCTAAAAGCAGAAAAGATGGTGATGATAACTAAATTAAATTTTAAAAAAACCTAGTGAAATGTTAAAAAAAATATGGCTTTGATTAGATAATTTTTTGTTCTGTAATTTGATTAAGCAACTTAAGGTAAAACTTTCAAAAATGTTGCCTATGATCTTTGGGTTTGTATGCAAATAAGTTTCTCCTTAAATACTGGTTCTATTCAAATGGTAATGTTCAGTCGGGTGGCTGGGTTCAGTCAGGAATTTTTTCAGAAGTCGCATGCAGCTGGATCTGATGAGAAACAAAACAAACATTTGGGATATTTCGTTTTCAGTTTCAACAGAAATGCACCTATTTATTATTTTCCTATGTGATTTTCTATCTACACTTATTATTTTCCTATGTGATTTCCTATCTACATGATAGACTGCATGAGGAAATGTTTCATCTGGTAACCCATGGATGAGGCAGGATGCTCAGTCCAGCAGCAGACTGCAGGCTGGGGTGGAGGGACCCCATGGATGCGCTGTTTCAGCCCCTGAGCTGACCGAGGCCCAGCTCCCGTTGCTCAGCAGCAAACGGGGGCTCAGCGGCACAGTTGGCTTTGTTGTGCTGTTGCTCTGGTAAATAAGCGAGCCCGACGGTCGGGCCAGCGCTTATCTCAACGGAGATGTTTTCCATTATTGAAATCTAATTCATATTTCTCTATTCATCTCATAGGCGGAAATGGTAGCACTGCCTCAGGTTAATACAGACTAGATTTTACTCTACTTTGCCAAACTTTAAGCATTTGGGCTGTAAACTTGCATTCTGGGCATTGTCCAAGCCTGATTTTTGCTTTTAATGGTACACTTCAGCCAAAGTGTTTTAGTCATTTCCAAGAGTAAGATTACATAAAAAAATACATTGTTTGCCCACGATAAGAAATTCTGGACATGTTTTCTTTGAGAAGGTTTTAGTATCAACATAATTCGAAACAGAAATGTGAAGTTTGGCACAGGGATGGTTTGTGTTGTCCCTGTGAAACCTGCTGAATTTGGTAACCTTTTACCTGTTGCAGTTTGCAAGTTCTGAGTAAAAAGTTTCTACAATTTTCAATTCAATTCTTAAGATTTCTTCCACCATAAACGAGTTGGGTGGGTGATGAAGGTCTGACAAGGCCAGTTCCATTTCCTAACTGCCCTTTGTGAGGTTTGGAGACTGACAGCAAGTACAGAGACAGAATCATTAAGCTTGGAAAAGACCTCTCAGATCATCACGTCCAACTGTCAGCCCAACGCCATCGAGCCACCAAACCATGTCCCCAAGTGACATGTCTACACAGCCTTTGAACACCTCCAGGGATGGGGACTTCAGAAGTGCAGAAGATGGAGGTCTCCTCGGTGCTCCTCACTGCTGGACCCAGAGTGCCCAAAAAAGGCACCTGAGCTGTCCAGGATGGGGTGGATGTTACCGGTGTGATCACACTTCCTCCATAAACATCTGTACCAAGGCAAGCACACTCATCAACATGTGCTGGATGGGGTGGAGGTAACCTGACTTCTTTGGGTTTGTCCGGAGAAGGCAGCTCGTTATGGGATCTGTCATCTGCGTTAACGATGTGTCATGTGTGGCCTCGCCAGCGTGCCACAGATAATGAGCTTAACAAAATGTGCGCGCAGTGGATGGCTTGTATCACGTGTAATGTGAATATGAGAGTGGTCCCAGCTGAGTCTGAGCAATCCAGACTGAATGGGAAGCCAGCGCGCCAGCTGACTGGGAACAATAGCAAACAGCCTTTGAATATACAAGGTGCCAGCAAGAGCTTTCATTAGCATTTATCTAGATTACTTGCTCCCTGACTGATTACATGTGACCAGGTCTGCAAAATCCCTCTTACCAGGATACCTGGCTCCGACTATCAGACGTTTGCTTTTGTCTCCAAGAGCTCATTCCCAGGAACAGAAGGTGGGGAGCAGCCGGGCTGCACGGGCCAGCACGAAGGGCAGGGCACTGCTCCCGTCCCGGGGTGTCCTGCACAGACAGACGGTGATGGTGAGGAGGGAATCCTGCCGCAGACCACAGCCTGGCTTGGCTTTTTGTGTTTCTTAGTTGCAACTTGCAGTCCTTGAGCTCGTAACTACAAGCCTGGTATAGATTTTGCTACTTAAATGTTTGATTTATTTTACGATCAAGCCTGTCGGGTGCTGGCAGGTAAGGGGAATGCACAGCAGACACTTAAGGTGTCCTGCCTGTCTGCACGGGGTGGTGACTCAGAATAAAGAGGGAAATAAAGCACTCGTGAGGGACCTGCACCCTGGAGGGGAGCATTATTAGGGAACTCAAAGGCCAAAAAGCACTCCCTGCCAGCTTTTTGAGGGTAAGGACTTAGCTGCCAAGCGTTGGCTCACAGACAGCAGTTCCCACCAGCAAGAATAAACTGACGTCCTTTGTGCGAGGAGCAGATGGCACATAGCAACTCCACGGATCTGGGCAAACACCAAACGGGTGCACTCGGTGCTGGGAGCTCCCAATGTTTGAGGGGCTGACTGCAATATTAGTAACGCTTTGGCTTTGCTTGTTTTGTTTCTTTAAATGCAAGTTGGCTTTCCCAGTATGTAGTAACTATTTAACGTTATAGTCTCGTACATATACTTAGCAAGTTCTGTTTAAACAAATGATTCCTATTTAAGCAGTACGATTGGGGAAATGTTTGCTTAATGTATCAATACTTTAATTACTTTTCTTGTTTTTACAAATATTGAAGACTTGTGAGAAACAAAGGCTAGGAAAGAGAACAGCTGTGACTTTATAAATAATTCTCGCATTCGTGCGTTGTATAAACAGAAGTCAGGAAACTGTAGAGATTATGATTACATAGAGCAGTGCGAAAGAAAGCCCTGCTGCACAACTGTACTTTAACTATCTGGAATTTTTCGAAGTGTGTTAGGGTGCTTTTTAATTACAACCGCTCTGTTAAAGCTCGAGTGCCTCATTGTTGAGAACATGTTCACATTGAGTTCTGTGCCCGTGTGTTTATTTGCAACTTTTCAATACTACAATCCACTGATAGCTGAGAAGTGTTGGAGTCTTAGCAATACATTTAATGACTGTGGATCTACTTTAAAATACCTTTCTAAAAAGCCCTTTGTTCAATACGTGAAAGCAAACCAGGATTTTCTACGGTATTGTAGATGCACAACAATTAAATACATACTCCAAATATAAAAGCAAAAAGACCTCAGTTCTGTATTTCCTTCGCATGTGGGCATAGCAATCTGCCTGCGCATTGGAAGCATCAAGATCGGAGCCAAAATATTTAAACTAAAACATACCACAAGAGAGGATGTGAAAGCAAATGTAAAACGTTGGCTTTATTCCCATCAGTTAATGTTGAAGTTTTGAGATCCTTATTCGCTCCACTTAGCATCTCTGAAAGAGCTCCAATTCTCAGAAGTAACTTAAATGAAATGATCCTTATTGTTAACCACTGAAGGAACTGTTACTTCCTCTGAGCTCTTTAAGGAGTCTGGTATCTCTTTAATTTACGCCACTTGAGATAGGCAGGATATCACAGGAACACGAGAGCAACAGCACTGCAAGGCCAGCAGATACGAGAACGCTACTGTGTTAACTCAGTCTTTGATGAAGCAGCAATGATGAGGTCAGAACAGGGTAAATAACTGTTTAATATGCCGCTGATGGGGAGAATTAGGATGCTGAGAGCTGACCTATGACTGTGAACCCCTCCTGCTGCGGGCTGCTCCGTGGTGTCTGTTACAGTGGGGCCAGGAGGTCTGGGGCAAGGACGAGGACAAGAGGCGCTCCCTGAGCCAGGGACGCAGGCACTGGGTTCACGGTGGTGGCACCGCGATGGGTGCGGGTGAACTGGGGCTTTGGTGCAGAATGAACTCATCAAAAGGGAGTGCTCCTTCACTTACCAGAAACAGCTCTGAACTCGCCGGCTGCCCACTGCAATGCTCCAAGCGCAGCAAAGCCCGAGCGAGGACCTGGGGCAACACTTCAGAGGTGGTTCCTCAGCTCCAGTCCCCACTCTGTCCTGCCCATTTCCCCATCGTGACACAATGCAGCCAGCCGCTACGAGCCACAGAACCAAAGTACAGAAGACAGGGAAGGAAATGAGAAAATCCGATTATAGGCTGGATTTGTGCTCCAAAAGTTTCTTCCATGTTAGCGGAAACCTCAGCTTCCTCACAAAAAGCATCTTTGATTTCCTGGGTTTGATATCAGAAGAACCAAGCTTGTCTCTGTAATTTTTTATGGGTTATTTAACTATATGGTTTCTGTTTAAGTTGGATGACAAATTGGGGCTTGCACAAATGGTCAGTTTTTACATGGCAGAAGTGCCGTGGTTATTGTTAGCAGTTACAAGAACATAAAATAGAAAATTAGGAATATTTAAAGGAAGAGAGTGGATAATGAAAGTGTAGAAGTGCAGAGTCAAATGTTAGTTATATACTTGTGTTCATAAGTTTCACATGCTCCTAAATCTGAAATTACTTACAGAGCACCTATCCCCACTGTGCTTTCGCTGTGAAATATCACTTTAGAGGGATAGCATTAGTAAGCACAGGCTGCTATGAGTGATGGTTCATTTTAAAATAAAAATGTTTTCTCTAAAAGCGGTAATACACTTTTAATAATCTCAGAGCAAGCAAAATGATTCAGTGTACTTGAATGCTGCATAAAAACTATTGACATAATACTTAATCTTTAAAACTGATAGACACATGCCCAAAAGCTAATAAAGTTCATTCTAATACAAACGAGCAAGTAAAACAGTATATCATGGTCTGTGATAGCTTTGGATCCTGATCCTGTAACTGTAGCCCAGGGACAAAGAAAATTGAAGTGATTTAGAAAGGTACCCAGTAGGATATATCTGGTGTTAGGCAGTTTGCTGAAGCAAAACAGTAATGTCAGGAAGATACAGAGGTGTAAAATCCATTTGGCTGTGTCCAAGCGCTTCTGCTCTTTGACCTTAATGTCTCCAGATGAGCTCCCCTTAGGGTCAGCTGAATAATGTTAATAATATACGGCCAGAAACTGCCAAGACCTGCCAGGGATCACACTCTTCACTTACTTTTGTGTTTTAGCTACTGTATTCGTTATTATGAATTTTAAGCCATTTCTATTTGAAAAAATATTAACTTTCATTTCTCAGTTTTTATTGCTCCACACTTAATTTGAAACAGAGCAAAACAGGAATG
>NW_010171197.1:93583-99138 GCF_000695765.1 Mesitornis unicolor
TAGGTTTTATATTAACCATCTGATGAAAAGGATATGTAGGAATATTAAGTATTAATGGTAAATGGCAGTCAGAATGAAAAAAGTTGCTTATGTGTTTGCCTTTGTGCTCATTTCTAGGTTCAGGTGGACAATGAGGAATCTGATTGCTAATTCTCAGCTAGAGCCCCTGTACAGAAAAGACCCAGATGACTGGACCTTGAAGAAACGGGATTTAAGGCTTTCAGGAACACAGGAAATGTAAGTGTTCACTTCTGGTTTTGAACTTGGGAGAGGTGTTTGCACTGAAGCTGAGACGTAGGGGTGACAGAACAGAATCAGGGAGGCACAGGGGCACACGGGCTGGTTCACAGCCCTGGACAGGCCGTGCCTGCACCCGAAACTGCACCTGCACCAACCAAATGTGATCGTGAATCTGTGCAGGAACACGGGAGGTGGCTGCGGTCCTGCTAGGGCTCTGGTGCAGTGTTTTCTGTTTTCGCCATGTGAAATGCACCAATATTGCATCACATTTGGTTTCCATTTATCCTCTTTACAATGTAACCTCACCAGCCTATGAGATTGCAGCAATACATTTCTTGTTTCATTATGAGATCAATACTGTTGCAATAACATTGATTTGGTAACAGACACTGTAAGGTGTTAATCCCTTCCCTGACACAAGAGGACACGTTTCATGCCTAAGGCGGTTCACCTTAAGGAAGGAATTCTAGCTCCATGAAGTGAAAGTCAAGTCTGCTGTTGGAGGGCGCACAACTCCCAGCTTTGTTCCTTCTCCAGGTAACATCACTTTGCTCTATCTGAAATGGCAATGGAAGCGATTTCCACTTGTTATTAGCACTGTATTTCTGTGGAGCCCCGTGAATCAATGGGAGAAACATGTTTACCTTAATGGAAAAAATAAATTACCTGCATAGGTTATTGCATTGGCTAACTGCATAGAGTTATTATGTAGATAACACTTCCTCTGCAATTTCTTCCCTCAAAATACATATTCTGATAACCAGTATTGATTAAAGAGTATTGAAACGAATACACAACTATAAACATTTGATAGAAGAGATGTGCAGGCAGTCAGACACAGCGATGGGTACCGGTAACAACCAGCAACGGTTGTTGCTGCTGGAGCACACGTTCACTCCCTGGTCCTGCCATGTCCAGAGCTGAGGGCTCTCCCCCAGCCCAAACCTGCCCCGTGACTGCCCCTGGAGCCCTCAGAGGAGGTGAGAGATGCCTGTGCTTCTCTGCCTTCCTCTGCAGAACCAGAGCAGTGCCCTCAGTAAGGATTTTGGAGGCAGAAAGTCAGTCAGAAGATGAGCATTAATAAGATTACCCAGCCATACACAACATACGTGGTTGTGGCTCTTCCAAAGTCTTGTTATAAGTCTGTAATTCGTGGCGTGATGGCTACACTGCATGTGATACTGGGGTGCAAAACTTGAACGTTTTTATGATTTATGGTACAACTGCAGCTTTGCAGGGTTTTTTCCTTATTTTTATGTTTTGTGTATGGCCTGTCTGTTTTGGGATCTCAGGTGTGGCTGGGAAATAAGTTAACATTGCAATGACATTTCTAATGCCCTGTCTTTGATATTCTTTGCTGTTCCCCCAAATGAGAGGGCTGCTACACAGGACTGCGCTTTCTGTTCTCATCATCTTTGCCTCTTCTGACTGTGATGATGATACAAAACTCATAATTTTTGAGGATAGCACAATACAGCGAATGTATGGGATTGCGTGTACATGTCTAGAGGCACAACCAGCTCGTGGCTGGGGGGAAGAGACTCTGGATTTCTGAGACACTTGCTAGGAAAGCATTAAATAGCTCACAAATAAAGCACAGATGGTGGGGGCACCTACTTAGAATACTAGACTGGTTGCCAGTATGATGGCACGATTTTCTGTGCTACTAAAATATTTTTGTTGGTTGTAGTTAGTAGGTTATAAAATACCGGGCATGTATTCCTAAGTTTTTGAAATTCGAGTTTCTGTATGCTTCCTTTGAGTTTCATGTTCCTAGCAGGGAAGAGAAATCACTATAATTACGGCTTAAAATATTCTCATTTCATGGCATGGCTAACAAGTGAAACTACAAGTAATGATGTAATCCGACATGTCAAAAAAAGAAAATGAAAAGAGGAGACAGAAGGCAGGACGGAGCCAAGGGATGCGAGGTGCCGTGTCATCTTCTAATTAACTAACTGATCCTTTAAACTGTCAAAATCAGCGCGGAGCTCCATGGCCCGGTGTCTCATTCATATTCATGCCAGGCCCCCAGAACCTGTGATTCCAGTCCCAGTGGTTGTAGTTAACATTAAAAACCAAGGCCTGGCCAGCCAGGGCTGCCACAGCCTCACATGCACGGGGAACGCGTGCGGGCCACCCCGCTTCCACAGAGCTCTGCGGGAACCCCCCCAGGATGCATATTGATTTCTGAATTATTATGGGGGCTGTATATTGAAAAAACAATTATTTTTCGTCTTGCTATGAGCTGCCACATTGTTAATCACACTGAGCTCCACGTTGTCAAACGAAAGAAGGATGCGTGTAGCGCTTTGTAATATGAGCCCATTTTTAATTTTGCGCACACCAAATGAATACGCAGTTAATAAAACCCTGTCGTTTGGAGGAATGGGTGAATTAATTTTGCCTTGTAGGATGCAATTCAGGATTGTTTTTGCAGAAATCTGGGGACTGCAAGAAAAATAATCTCCCATAATCTTCTTATAATACAATTGCTCTTTTACATTTCAGCCTGCCAGTCTTTTCCCACTCCCACTAAGCAGAGTTTCCTGAACCTTGAAGTCAAAGGGAGCAGCTGACATTTGCTTTCTCCATTCATTTTCTGTTTAATTCTTCATGGCAGGATGGTGCTTTTTAACAAAAAACCCAGATCCTCTCTCCTCTGTACCATTTTGGGGCCCTGTACAGGTTGGCCAGAGGCAGGGATGTGCCTGTGTGCTGTAGAAGATGGGGATGAGGAAATAATTCAGCACATTCTGAAGCCCAACAGAGTTTTGACACCAGCCTCGTGTCAGTAATTTTAAGCCCAGACTATTCTGAGGGCCGTTAATCCCATTTCATACTTGCCATTTCTGTCTGTGCACGACATAGTAGAAAGCAATATATTATGCAGCACTTTATAGCAATACCATCAGCAAAGAAGCAGCCAAGCCATAGATCATGCGCTATACCTCTCAATGAAAAAATCATTAAATAGTTAGAATCTCATTAATGGATACCTTTTATTTAACTGGTATACTAAAGGAGAAGTACCTTGGGTTATCGCCCTACTCCTGCTCCGTATCCTGCCCTTCATCCTGAGCACAGCACAGTCCTGGATGGGTCCCTGGGACCTCCACGGTGGTGGTGAGGAGCTCACGTCCCTTCCTGACCACGAACACCAAACCCTGGGCCTGAGACGTGCACAGAAATGTATGTGCATAGAAATGTATGTGCACAGAAATGTATGTGCATAGAAATGTATGTGCACAGAAATGTATGTGCATAGAAATGTATGTGCACAGAAATGTACGTGCACATAAATGTATGTGCCTATGGAGAGCTGGTGTTTGTCTGGGCAGCTCCGCCGTGCTTTCTTACCCGCCAAAAAATGGATCTCCAAGCAAAGATACCCACCCAAATATTTAACATCGCATCTTTTATTTTGTTGTTTAAGCTCTATTATGGGTGAAAGGCAGGCTCAATAAAAAAATGAAAAAATTAACTGCTCTGAACTGTCTCTCAGCTGGGTTAACATCAGGCACCAAACTGCCAGACCACAAATCTTGAATATGTTGACACTAAATGTCTACCAGGAGCATATGTTATGGATCAAAGAACACACTGATTAATCCAGCAGAGACAAAAGTCTGTCACTTTGGTCATGGTGGCATGGTACCATTGAAGACAGTGCTAAGGAAGAAAATGAATAAAAAACAAATGCCAATGAAAAAAAAGCTATAAAAGAAGGTTACAATCTAAAATACAGTTTTATTTGCTCAAACACTTCCACCCATGGGGGCAGTTTTTTAATGTCCTTCCTGGGTTTATTTTATATCAAGTATTTTGTTGTTATTAATGTGTATCTGTTTTCCTGCTATCATTTATATTACATCTGTTGAAGTGGTTTATAATTTTTGTTGTGGAGCGATCTACATGAAGCTATCTATGCACACTGGTGTATCATTAGGAAACAGGAATGGGGAATCACAGCGATGCCGTGTTCAGAGCTGGATTGGTTTTCTCCAGTCGTTTGTTGGCTTATTTTGCATTTTAGTAGAGCAGGGTCTCGTTCACGTGCAGTTTTACAGCCGTTCTTCACCTGATACTGTTAAAATAGAACAGCTGAAACCTACTCTAAAGGAGAGGAAGACAACTTCACCTTTTTCAGTATTTGTTTTCCCCACGGTATCACAGGTATGGCTGTGTACACTTCCCTGTATCTGGTACGTCTTAATTAGTGCATGCTTCAGAAAACCTTTCCCATAACTTACATAGGAACATTTATGTTTCAAACATTTTCCATGTAGTTTCAGTGTTTACCTGAAAGTGTTTCAAATATTTTCTGTCTCTTCACTCATATTTTCTTCTGTACTGTAACAATAATTTTGTTTTGGACTGGAAAAGGGAAAAAACCCGAACTTTGGATACTACGACTTTCCTAAATTCAGGCTTCAATACTGAAAATATTTCTTGTGCAGGTGGTAGCAGGGGCAATATTCTGCTGGGGATCCTCTGCTTGTAAGCTGGGGATTTGTACACAGATTACACTGCGGCATCTGAGCCTCTGGACAGAACGGGATTCCCAGTGCTGAGTCTCCAGAGCAGGCTCTGGTTGAGCTCTGCTGAAAGGCTCCCAGTTCTGCTTGGCATTCAGGAGCGATTTAACGCGTCCCCCACGTTGTGAACTGATAGCCGCTCCGTCATTGCAATATCCTGTTGATGCGTGCATGTATGGTTGCTAACTTAATGTATATTTATGAATTAGATTTTTCAAAAGTAGTCCGTGAGTGGGTATATTAACTATACATGTTCTGTAAATATTCCATCTCATTTTGGCAACGGATAAGTTATCAGTCATCTCAGAAGAGAGATATATATGTGTGAGTGTGTGTGCATATTTTAGGTTGGTAATATGTATTTGTGCCATGATATCTAGCAAGCACGGCAGAAGATACACGCACCTACAATTTCACTTGATTTTATTGCAAAGCATACTATGGGTTTTCTGAAGAAATAAGCATTGCTCTGTGTGGTAGATTCCTTTAACAAGCCACTGCTCGGTTGTATTTGTCCTCAGCTTGTTCTTCTGCATAATTTAAAAGACAGCTGTCATAGCTCCACGCTATCCTGTCTAAAACCTGACATCTGAGCGGTGTTAAACAAACCTCATGCTGTGCTCGGGGCTCCAGCCCTGGGCCTCCCGATGCCCCCAGCAGCCGCGGCTGGGGACGCCAGTGCGGCGCATGGGGCGCAGGACCGATGGTGGCTGTGCTTTGGGAAAGGGTAAAACCGAAAGGTGGGACATGAGGAGCCTGCACTGGGTGTTCTGAGGT
>NW_010171197.1:99169-116244 GCF_000695765.1 Mesitornis unicolor
CCCCACGCAGTGTTTGGGTGGTGCTCAGGGAGCACCCACATACCTGGGGCTCACCTTGGTATGGGGATGTGGCTTCCCCGCAGCCTGAAGTGGTTTGGGGGAGCAGCACTGAGGCGAGAGCTTGAGTGGAGCAGAATGGCAGAAATGCAACAGCGACCATTCATCAAATCAGGGTGCGCCAGCAGAACGACCGGGGGTTTCTTAAGAAAAAGAGTTAAAGTTAATGGCACAGCAAAGACCATGAGATCAGGATCCTGGGACTCAGGAGCTGATTTATGCACTGCAAATGTGAATATCCTTTGGAGAAGAGGCCATTTCCTGTTTAAAAATGTAAAAATACTTGATCAAATCCCATGGTTCCCAAACCAAACACATTACACTGTTTCGTCCATTAAAACTCCAAAGCCCGTTACTTATCGCGCAGTGATGGATTGATCGTATTTAATCTTTCCTCCTTCTGAAGTTGTTTTCATTTCCTGCAGCACCACTCCACCAGTGTTCACTGGCGCCCATTATAAACACCTATTGTCACCTGGACAATATTTATGTCAAAATAGCTACATTTTATGAATCATTCTTATTATTATTAATTATGGTAACAAACCCACATGAAAGCTGGAGCTGGATGGTAATAAGGACACCTAAGCAAGCGCCAAGAAAAACTCTTATCTTTAACTGTTAAATTAAGTCAGCGTTAGAAGCTCTGATACATTCCAATGTTTGCTGCACTATATTGCTTTATGGAAAGCACTTTTTAACTGAAGCTAAACACAAAGTAAGCATGTTTCTTTAAGGGGAAAAAAAAGGAAAGCAATCTTGACCTTTACTGTAATTGTCCAATAATAGCTTGTTATTTACCAAGAAACAGGGGTAAATACTATGATTAGCCTAACTTTCCCTGCTGTGGGAATAAATGCACAGGGGCAATGATGCAGTCGGAGCCTTTCTTTCCTGCACCCACTTACAGACACTTGGTCCAGCTGGGGCTCTCTCAGGCCGGTTGAAGCAGTTGATGAAATAGAAACACCAAGTTGGAACGCTGCGCAAAGCCCTGGTCTGCAACATTAACGCCATAGACAACTGCTTTCCATAAAGATCACGTTCAGAAATCTTCTTTCTGTGGAGTTTCTCAGTCATTGCTCATTTCATATTTTAGGTCTCTGTTTACCCTTAGATTGGTGAATACAAACAAGCTTCTTAGGGCTGCTTTCAAGGTCTGTGCTTCTAAATGCTTTTCCTTTCCCTCTGCCACTCACACATTTCAGAATACAAACCTGTAACAGCAAAGAGATGCTGAACTCATGCAGTATTCATGAGTTTATCTAATTTCAAAATAATGGAATAATTTTTTAAAAACAACTTGTTCTCGTGAAGAGGTACCCGATCACTTCTATTGTCAATGATTTCATACTGTGAAGTGATTCTGCTTGGGTTTGGTTTTCATTAAGAGTTCTTATTAAAAGGTGTCCACTCTAATTTTCCTCTTATTGCCTCGTGTATAAATTCTGCTGGGAACTTTCTGTAACACATCTGGGAGAAATGGAGACAGGGAGTTAGTGACTCATTCATGGAACAGTGAGTTTGGTGCCTTTTCCTTTCTCCTAAGCACAGAGATCTGTCTAAAGCTCAGGATTTCATCAGTGCTTTGTCAATGCAATGTGGTGATGCAGTGGGCAGAATTACAGAGACAGCTTCTGGGTTTTGTCTGTTTTCAGTTCAGACCCAGGAGCAGCAGTAAAGAAGAAGAGGAAGTTTCTGTTCTTCCACACATCCCCTCTGAGCAGCGGGGCCAAGAACTGCAGTTACAAAACTTGCAAAGGGGGTCACGTTGGGACTTTTGAATGCCAGCATTGATTCAGTTCAAAATGATGCCCAATGGAAACGGGATTACTAGCTCTGTTAATGTATCTCCAGGAATCTAAAAAAGCTTTGACCCCTCAGTCAGGTGTAGCTCACGTTACATCTTTAAGTTCTTCAGTAAGTCAGGTTTATGATAAGTCTATCTGATAGTGTGGCTTTTAGAAATGACCATTTGTTGGCCAAAGCATATCAGCAGCCAGAAATAGGTGAATTTTCTCTCTGTTACTGTGGATGTAGCCTTTTGGTTGCTCTGTAGTGACTGGGATCGGACGACAGGACCTGTATGATTCAAACTCTGCTCCCACCTGGAGGAGAAGGGATGAACCCTTTCGGCAATCCCAGCACACGGCCAGTGCCCTTGGTCAGGGCGGTCAGTTCTGAACTCGTGTGCTCAGGGTTAAAATCTTGCTCTCCGGTTGCAGTGTGTGACTGGGGTTTAAGTATCTGTTTTGTGTGATTAAGAGTAATTCTGAGCAATTAAAGAAAACAGTTCATTTGTGGCAGGTGGCAGAAAGCTAAAGCAGATAATTACTCTTTTTAGCCATCTGTGTTAACTGCCATTAGCAGAATTAAACTGAGATTCACTACTTTGAAATTTGAGACAAAGTTCCTTTCTCTTAACTACATAATGTAACATTGTCTGAAGTCTAATTAAAAAAAAGTAATTTCACCCTGCTTGCCATGAGGTGCCTATTTGCTAATTGTATTGAAAATGCTGGCGCTCCAAGATATGACAAACTGAACAACTGCTTGTACTGAATGTCTTTGAATTACGTGGTTGGCTCTGAAGAACTGTTCAACACTGAGTGTGAAGTTTATCCTTAAAAGTCCTCATCTCTGCCACCAGCAACTGCAGAAATGAAGTTCTGTTGAAAAAAGAAACATTTCTACCCCTTCCACCCAGTGTCCCAGCTCTGAAATGACCCCGTCCCCAGCCCAGGTCTGCTGGCGATCGAGTGCTCGATTTTGAAATAGAGAAATAAAGAAAATACTTGCTGTGGAGGAAATGTAGACAAGTTGACTTCTACTCACTAGCTTTGTGTTGAATATACAGGACAGTCATTCCAATCTGCTCTATGAACCAGACACACTGGAAGTGATGTTGCTACCTCGCTTTGCTGCGTAGCTGCATGTCCTTCCTAGATACTTCTAACTTCATTTTCCCTTTCTGAGCTCTGTTCTGGGACTGGGACACAAAAGAAAGGAGGAGAACAAAAGCCCTTCAAATAACTCCTCTAGACACATTTCACACTTTAATTGAATAAATTGTACAGAAAATCCTATGTCTGTAGTATACAACTCCCCAGGTGCTCTCAGCTGCTATATCCACAGCCGTTTATATTCAAACTAGGTAATTTAATACACTTATATCGCCATGTATTGTACAGTGTATTTTAAAATCAAATCGCTGTGAATTTTGACTTGGAACAAAGCAAACATCCTATGAAGAGACACTGCCTTTCTCCTTGGACCTGACTGTTAATCTCTGCATATCTAAGCAACATCAAAAATAGCGCATTATGCTGAGACAGAAGCTCCGTTTTCAACGAGTGCATAATGTCACTAACATGACATATATGCACAAAAAAATATATGTACTATGTCAGTTGGCGAATCAGCCACTGCCTGGTGTTCCCCAAGGAGCACCGTGCACAAGGCTGCCAAAAGAAGGGTCACGATGCAGTTTGGCAGGGCATAGCCTGGACACATTTTCCTTTAATTGCTCCTTGTCATGTGAGATGTGGTGCTGGCTGACACGGTGGCTAGGACAATACAGAAAATAATACACGCAGTCTCATACATGCCAGAATCTCTAAATGCTTTGTTAATTTTGCCAGTGATCATTAAAGATAAAAATAATTAGTGTTCCGTTTTCTCCCACTTTTTTCAATCATTTCTGCCTGAGCGAGGCAGGAGGACTCAACATAAAGGAAGCAGAGCACATCAGAACAGAACCAGTTTTCCTGGCTGATTTCTAGTTCTGTAGCCAGGCTGCTTATGCCTCACTTTGTAACTCCATCAACACAGGGAAGAAAGGCTAAAGATCCTTCTAAAGTGTCCTGTAAAGCCTGATGGCTGGGGATGTCCTGCAGTTTATTCTCAGCGGGAAGCAGTGTACTTGTCAGCTCCGTGTTTCTCCCCTAAAGAGATGTTCTCTGGTGAAAAAAATGTGAACAGGATTTTACAGATTTGGCATATGGCAGTGCAACTGCAGGGGCTGCAAATGACTCAGCAGCCACAGCCTGCAGGACAGAACACCACTGCACGGGACACCGCTCCTGTTGTAATGTGCAGTGCACCAACCGCTTTGGTTACTGGAGGCACCGTTTCTAGAACAGGGTAGACTGGGGAGGAAGAAACTCCACCTGTGCATTCAATTTGGGGTGGCTTTGCTGGATGTGAGGAAAATTACAGGGAGGCTGGAGGGAAAGGACAGTGGAGGGATGGAGATGGGTTCTGGATTAACGCATGACTGCCATGCATTCACAGGTAATTGCAGGAGGCAATCCTAGGGCCTGTGTATCGCTAGAGTGATCCTATAGTGATCCTATAGTGATCCTATAGTGCTGTTCTTGTGCTTACATCTCATAAAATGATGTAAACTGGCCATGACTGACTCCGCTGTCGTTATGGTTCCACTGGTACAGACGTGTCCTGGCCTGTTTCATGTGTCCCACAGACAGGAGCGCTGCCTTGTGTGGGGCCGCACTCCTGGCCAGGGCTCAGCTGGGGACGCCATGGCCCAGTGCTGAGCCAAGGGCCGAGCAGCCGTGGTGGGGGGCAGAGCATGGCTGCAGGGCCAGGGCAGGCAAACCGAGGGGTCCCTCAGACACAACGTGAGTGGTGGTGACCCAAAAAGCTGCATGGGACCTGGGCACGGTGTCCTGAGGTCCTCAGGGAGCCGGCACACAGGGCCTGGCCACCCTGGCTTTCCAGCTGATGGCTTATGGGCACAAGGGTCTTTGTTTCACTTGTTCACAACAAGATCTCTGGCTGCTTGTGCAATTATCGTTAAGAGTGTGTCCAGCGTCTGAAGGAGTCACCCATTTAATTGTATAAAAGCAAAGGTTTAACTACAAAAGCTGCCAGGCACTCCCACAATTATCATTTATCAGCCAAACAGAATGTCCTCAGGTTATGTATTCATCAAATGTTTATTGATTTAAGCTTTGGGCATTTTATAGGATTAGAAATTATTACTTCTGATTTAAATAGTATTTAGAGGACAGAAATCAAATACAAACCAGTGTATTTATAAAACAACAGGTTTTAAAGAGTTGCACAACAGAAACATTTGAGACCATGAGCCTCTATCCAATGTTTTAGAAGGAAAAATTATGGTCTCTATACACAGCAACTAGGCAAATATTAAAAATACAGTGGGCCCATTCTTCACTTCAAGAAAGGTTTTGCTCTTCCCAGTGACTCCGTTCAGAGCAGAGGATATCGGGTCCCCTGAAAACCTTTGCTGGTGCTGGGTCGCTCAGGAGAGGTGCTCTCTAGTTACCACGGGAATCTTCCTATCCATTTCTTTTCCACCAGAGATGCAGTCATCAGCACACAGTCTCACACAGAGATGATGCAGCCTTAAATTGAAATGATGCACTCTTTGGGACAACAAAGCACTCCCAAACTCTGTGTCCAGGATGTAGATATAAATACCTTACCTATTGAACTGTGTCTCTGGAACAGCTTAATCGTAGCAAACCAATAATCCCCTGCGTATGGAACCTGTTTATGCAGGGCTCAGCGGTGGCACTGAGGAGGAGCCCCAAACCAGCCCAGGGTCCCCTGCAACCCCCTCAGGACTGCAGCTGGTGCTGTGCCCTGCAGCCTGGGGCATGGGCTGTGCTCCACCTGCAGCCTCCATCTTCCCTTCAGGAACTTCACTTTAAGGGCATTTTATACATACAGAAGGTATTCTCACTTCATGTTTTACCTTGGGCCTTATAGGCTTGTCCTGTAAGCAGCCATCAAAGTGTGAAATTTGTTTACAGCTGAAACCTGGTTTAAGTGAAGGGCATCTTACACAGCAATTTGTCAGTGGCTAAAGAGCCTGGGGCTGGGAGTAGACATTTACTTACAGAATCTTTAGACTATTTTAAACAGGCCTCTGGGGCCTCCTCGCTGACCAGCCCGTAACGTGTCCTTCTGTAGCATCCCCGTGCCATTTCTTTTAATTGACTAACCTCAACACTGGCTCTTCAAAATCACTTTAACCCAAACATGCCCCCGGTCTGAAGCTCCTAATGACCTTCCCCTGGCCCTAAACACATATGGCTGAGACAATGCAAACATCATTTGGAAGATGAGTAAATTCAATAACTCAATTACCACTGCACCAAAATAACATCTATCAAACACTGGCCACAGCGGTTTGTGTCTTTAGCTCTCTCTGTTTCAATGGCACGGCATTTGGGTGAAAGTAACTAATCGATTTAGGAATGATTAAATAGAAATTTGTAACACTTGGCATTATTAAACCTTCAATCTTCATTACAACTGCTTAACGATTACATCATGGGCTGTGTAAAATAAATTAACAGTAGCTGGAAACAATCTCATCATAAATAAAGAAAGCAAAGGTATTAGACCAGTGTTCAATAGAAAGTCTAATAAAAATACATATATCGTGGCGTTATTAGTAGGTTATACATACTGAGGTTTGGAGGAGTTTCAAGACTGAAAAATTTAAAAAGCCCAACAAAACCCCCTGCTTGTATCCATCATTGAACTCATTTATTTTCAAAGGCCTAATCTAGTGGTAGAGGCCGCAGCCTGAGGGCTGGAGATGGTAACAGGGCACCCCTGCATGCTCCGCTAGGACAGAAGAAATCCCAGGCTCTCTCTGTGAGACCTGCTTTGAAAGCATCGCTGCTGTCAGTGCTCAGTGAATTCACCGCATCCCTTTAAAGATGACACTGGCTGACTACTGCATAGATACACGTGGTCTGTGCGTCACTACAGCTTGTTTATAAAATGCTAAAATCTACACAATTCTATTTAATATTTCAATTTATAGAATTTATTTACTGAATGCTGAAATGGAAAATGAGTTTGCGCCAAGCTAGACACAATGACGAGTCCAAGGACACCCTGGGGTGCTGTGAACGCAGCTCGTGGTGCTGCCCTGTTAGCAGGACCCCTCTGAGGCCCACCAGGACCTTCCAGGGAGCCAAAACCCGGCTCTGCTCTTCCCAAACTCAGCTTGTCTGGTGTGGGAAAACCTGGGCCGGAAAGTTCCAAACCACCACCTTAATCCCCAGTGGTAAAGCGTAAACAGGCTCCAGCTTCCCATGCAGGTTCAAGAAATAAAGCAGGCTTTTCACACTAGCATCTTGCCTAGGTGGTGAAAGAGAAACAAGCAGTGAACCTGATCCCGAATGACTACTGAAATAATAAATCAAAAATAGAAGCAAAGAGATTGAACAATATCTATCAAGTGGTATTCAGCTATTTGGAAACTGTCATATAACACAGGGAGGTTTTCCAGCACATCAACCATTACTACAATGAAAAGATATTTACATCACAACTCTCCTCCTGTTAAAACTGGAAGTAAATTTAAGCCACCACATGACTTATAATAAATAATAAATCAAATGTTATTGACAGTGGTAAATATAGTCTCTTGCTTCTTTTCAGAAATGAATCAGAAGAAAAGATGGCCGCATTAAAATGGCTCAGGCCTATAATTTTCTTCCAGTCTCAAGCATATTGCAAATGCCACTATTATGTTCAAAGTTGTTGTATTTTCAAGCTCAGAAAACAGGCCATTAAGCAAAAGCAATCAGCATGGGGTATAACCATTCAAGGCCCCTTTTTTTAAACAGATAAATAATTCTTAGGTGAATGGAAAGGGCAAAAAACTCCAAAGATGAATCTTCAGGTACAAAGGCAGCAAGCTGTGCAATGAGCTATAAGATAAACAAAATAGTATTTCCAAAGAATATTAAAAAATATAGCATACTTAGAATATTCAGTGAAATCTGCTGTAAGTTGTTAGTAACTGCATTGCCATCATTAACATGAAGTACATAAACCAGGCTTCCCATACAGAGGAACACGTGTACCACACCTCATTTAGTGCACAAGAGGGCTGTTACAAAACTTCCATAAATAGGATTTTGGGAAGTTCTGCTCTCCTTACAAGCAAGTTCTGCTAATCAGCTGTGAAGTCTCACATGTTAAATGTAACAGTATTAAAACCATGGCTCGACCGTGGGCTGGGAGCTGGAAAAGGTGTTTTATCTCAAGGCTTCTGGTTTGATTTATCCTGAAATTCTTTCCATCAGAATGAGCGTATGTCGCTGTCCTGTGGGAAGGGGCTGGGTGGGCCTGGGGCAGGGTCTGGGAAACATCATTAAAATCCTACAGCAATCAGCATCCTTAAAACATAGCCAAGATGCTAAAAAGCAAAGTATTGGCTATTGCTCCAAAGCAACAGGCTACCCGGTAGTGCTGCAGTAATGGGGGAAGACGTTTGCTCTGTGTCTGGCTGTTCCTCTGAGAACAGAGCTTGTCCCTGAGAGGCAGGGAACGCCGATGGCACCGATGCGGGAGATGAAGCACATCTGTACACCCACAGCCGCAGAGCCGAGCCCAAAGCCGTGTGAAGGCGACAGAAGGATTTCCCGACTTCAAACGGCTTCACACTGCGCTCTGGGGAGCACATGTGCCCCATGAGAACCTGAAGAAAGGATCGGAGTGTGGAAACTCAGACGCTTGCACTGAGTTTGTTTAATGACCACACAGCACTGCCTCAGAGGTGATCTCTGACTGATACCAAGGTAATTACTGCAGGCCAGGGCCAGGGTCACCGGGGCCATGGCCTAAGCAGGCCCCAGAGCTGGCATCTCCAGCAGGCCCTGGTGGGACACATTCCGTTTTCATTATCTTTCCAAATAGTATTATCTTGACCAGAAAATGCACAATATGCCGTAATCTTTGATGGCCAAGTGAGGTATATTTGCAGTAAGTCACCACATGACATATAATAAATAATAAATCAAATGTCATTGACAGTGGTAAATATAGTTACAAGCTAGAATATAAATTTAGGATTCGGTTGGTGGTCTGAACTAATTCCCACTTCACTGTCTATGGTCCTCAGGTTTTGAACACTGGTGATGCAGACAAGTATTTCTAGGTTCATTAGTTAAGGTTAATCCTGTATTCCACTTATTTGGGCTATATAAGTAACCCATTTCTGCCATACACGTGTGCTGCAGGAAGAACAGACTGTATCTGAATTTCTGAACCTTCATTTTGGCCAAAATATTTGCAAGATGTTATAAATCCTACAATATCATGTGGGATCTGATTCAGGCATCAGAAACAACCAGTGAGAAGCAGACAGCTGCTTTTACATGAAGATGGCAAAGGTGTTGCAACCAAAACCAAAGCATCACTTGTTGAGCCTCATCCCAGTGCCTGCAATGGTGTGCGTGACTTGGTCTGACCGGGAGGCTGTGTCAGCTCAGACGTCCAGCTCAGCCCCGCGATGCACAGACAGCTGTGCTTGCTGATCGCTGACAATGGCTGGGCGTCTTTTCAAACGCTTAACTTCGTTAGGCCTTGTTTAGCTTTTGCAGACAGTTTTAGGAGTTGCTACTGACGTACATCCCACCAGGCCTGGCACGACACGGACTGCAGAGCAATAGACAGCAGATGTAGGGCAGTGCTGCAATGAGCACGATGGCCGTGTTACCGTTCACACGACAGCAGCTGATCCTTCCGTCTTCTGGGAAGGAAGACGCTCTGAAATGGTTGTTAAAACGGAAACGTATCCCTCGTGGTATGGCTGTAGCCATCAACTGCCGTAGTTGAAGTGCACGACCTTCGGGATACTGGGAACAGTTAGGGCTCAAACAGAGTAAAGATGTTTGAGTTTAGCTCTCTACACTTTCCCATGGTAGCTCTTTTATTTTTGTTTATTTATGGAGAACTACGGAGTATAATGTGGCACAGTAAAGCTAATCTAAAACATTTTAGCTAGACGTGTTTTAGTTGGCAGTGTAATAATAACTTAGTAATAACCTCACGCCAGCATTGGGTGTATCAGAGAGCAAATGCAGCCTGCACTCATAAATGTCCAAGTGTTTATGGAGGAGGATAAATTCACTCCCAGAGTTCACCAGCTGCTGCTGAGCAAGCGAGCACTGTTCTGTTCCGGATTTCCTATGGGTGCTGCTGGGGAGCTGTGCCAGTCGGACACTTAAATCACCATCAGGGCACATTGAGGGGCTGGGAGGAAGACACCGTGCGCCGGTTGCACACAGACCCATCCTGGTGTCAGCCACCTGACGCTGGTTTTGTTCTGTACCAAACACACAGAGCTGCTTGTGTCAGCCGGGGGCTGGGAGACATCGGCACAGACACTGATGAAGTTTGGATTCCAAAGGCAACACAGCTCTGGGATACTGGGATCAGGTGTGACCCCCAGGAAGCAGTGCTGTGGTGCCTCTCTGTGCTGCTGTCCTGACACTCACCATCAACCCCGCTGTCCATTTAAGTGGGCACATCCATCTCATTAATTTGCTAGTGCCTACATACTGAGTGTTCTTAAAGAACATACAGCTCAAATGCTCCTGCAACCTCACTCCTTCTTTTTAATCCACCATTAAGTTCTGAGGACTTCATCTAAAGTTGTGCTTAAATGAACAAAACCCCAGTGTGTAACCAGGTGAACCTTTTTGAAAGTGCAATTTTAGTTTCAAATGTAGTTTCTGTATTGGCATCTTTCTTTGGCATTCTAAAACCAACTCAAATTTCTCAAGCTGAGTTACAAACCTATGAAAAATGCATTTAGTATTTAGGTACCAAACCAGCCATACTTGTATTGGTGCAAATGATACCATTCTAACACAATAATCAAATGAGTTTCTCATAAACTGTTCTGTAATCCAATAAAGTAACAGCCTTTTTTTTAAACCTTTATCAATCTCAATCTGTAATATTTACATACATATCACGGATAGGGGATGAAAGGGAGCTGGAATAACTGACAAGCAAACTGAGATAAATTAGAAATAACCCGTCATTATGGCAAAAAAGCAAAAGGCAGCATTATGTAGAAACTTTATCAAGTAATTAATGATCTATCTGGGAATAATTACATGTGACTCACTGCTCCCATTTTCTTAAATGGATTTAAAAGCTATTAAATATCCCCTTAACAATAAACAGCATGTGAGATATCGCTTTGCCGCTTTTGTCCACAAAATTTTATCTTAATCAGTGAATATGGATAGTCCTGAGGAAGAGAGCTGCCAGGGAGTGAAGGATGTGCGTGCTTGTAGGAAAAAGGCTGAGATAACGGATAGGAAGATGCAGAGCCTTGCGTATTAGCAGCGTTGCTATTACCTGGTAGGGATCTAACTCGCACAGTCTGTTTATGGGCAGCACAAGAGGGCTAGGAGGGTGCAGTGAATGCCCATCACCACGCTCTGCAACTGGCATTTCAACACAGACGGGGCGGGAGGAGGCTCCACACGCAGGGGTCCCAGTGAGCGGAGGGGGCTGAGGGGTTCGACTGCGGGAGATGCTCTGCAGCAGGCACTGCTTGCTGCCCAAGGGCTTCAGTGGCATTACACTGCCTTTTGTTAAAAAATAAAAACTGAAATGATGATGAGTGTAACCATGAGAGAGATCCAAGATGACCCAAATGAGGAAGAATCTAACCCAGTGAGCATCACAGGTTCAACACAACAGACAGAAAATGCATTTTCATTCATGTTTCCTATGCAAAAGGATATGGCATTAATCTAGTTTGTGAATGGTGTGGATCTGGGGAGTGCACTGCACGTAGGTTTCTTGCTGAGTACTCTAAACACTAGATCATTATGAAAGTACTAGCTGCAGTTATTTTAAAAATGAACCAATTCACCTTCTTTTTTCACAGCACCCCAAGCTGTCAGTAGGGATGGGGATGGTCCCTCGCAGACCAAACTGCTCCACTGAGGCCACTCAAGCAAGAAACATTTTGCTTTTGCAACCTGGCTCAGGTAGAAGAAAACTGCTGCACTGCTTGGGGCAGCGATGGTCATGTGCTAAAAGCAAATGTAAAGCTTCTGGGGATTTTTAAATTGAACTAAATAAATTAAGCATTCCTTTTTGACCAAATTAATGCTTTTGTATCAAGTCCTGTATCAGTTCTACTTCTTCATCGTGCTTTTATTCGGCCTTTATTTTAAGATTCCACCCTATTTATCTGCCTGACTGTGATCTGTCAGGGCAAAGCCTGGTTCTCACTCTGTGTTGGTAAAGGTGCCCATGGTGCAGTCCGTGTTTCAGCTGCGTGCTCTCATCATCCCTGAAGAACGTGGCAGTCCGAAAGCCAAGAACACACACACACACACTCTCAGAGGTCCTCCTCATGGAGCAAAGCTCACTCTTACAGTACACAGCTGGTTCACTTAATGGCTACAGCTGTTTTTTTCTAAAGCTAAAATTTGCTTAAAATTGTACAGAAATCTCTCTTACGAGTCTATTTTAATGCAATTCACATACAAACTAAACATCCCACAAAAAATAATTCCATCAAAACAGCAGCAACCTTTAAATACTCTATTTCAAAAGACATAGCCTTTGCCATTAAATTGTTTTTTGCACCAAAAATACTGTATTATGCAAACACGGGTACAGGAGATGGGTTAGTGTCATTACTGGTGTTCTGTATGAGCACTAATGACCTTGCGTAACGCAGACATAACTTATTTCACATGCCATCCCTCGAGTAGCTTTATGAAAATGCATGCAGAGATTGTGTACTTAGCTCTTCAATTAAACACCAGAGAAAAAGTGACTTTGGTAAGGTTTTGGCACTTGATTTCATGGGATGATCTCATTCCCAAAAGTGACAGTAACCTACTTTTATGCTAAAGGACAGTGATTTAGCAAAGCATATTAAAAATCTATAGCGGTTGTATTTAGCTTTTAATTTCGACTCAATTATATTGCAATTTGATTGGGAGGACATTTATTTTAAATATCCAAAGGCAAGCATTCAAAGACACTTTTTTAATCAGGAAGCAAGAAAAAGGAATACTTTTCATTCATAATTTTACATGCTTCTCTATCAAACCACAGGCCACCTTCAGGTTTGACTTTTTACAGCACACATATGTATATGAGATAGGCAGAATATGTGTGTTTAAAAACATGAGATAGTTTGATCACGACAATCTGAAAGCAATGTACTGCACACAGACCTACTCAGTTTTGCAGTTATTCCCAAGCCAATGTATATCATGAGGAAAAGACAGCTTTACATTGTTTACTCTACAAATGCAAAGAGATGTATCCGTGATCGTATCCGTTGGGAAGAGATTGGCTTTAACTGTTCCTTTTGGATCCAGATCTGAGTTTCTGGAGTTGGGTGTTCACACTGCAGTGCTGGTTCTCACCATTTGCCAACCTTGCACTGGAGCTGCTCACTTTGGAAAGCGGCTTCAATAGCAGCCCTGCTCCTCTGAGCTTCCCGGAGCTGATGTGCCGGGTGTAAAGTGTTCCCCATCAGTTACACAGAATGCAGCTCGGGGGAGGAACATGTGCACGGTCCTGGTTGTGAAACTGCGGACTTCCCAGGTGCTCACGGGTTCAATTCTCCCACCTTCAGCACTTTTTCTCAAAAAACCACAGATACTCTACACTGAGTAATAAATATGCAACAACTTGATATATTTTACTTTAACTCTTTCGTATCTCAGGATCAACAAGAGCATAAGAAACATAAGAAAACAGTTGCGTTAAACGCTTTCGCACAATAGGCAACGCACTATGGCATGTCCTCACAGGAGAGGCAGTTTTCATTAAAAAACTCTTATATTTGCCTAGTTTGAAGGTGAGCAGCCCTCCTATGGAGATAAACCAGGGTTACAACAACATCCAAGTGAAAACAGCGCTGCCCTTGGACTGAGAGCTGTGTGTGGGTGAACTGGGGCAGGGCAGCGCTTGGTGCTGACCTCAGGCCCCAGCAGCCATGGGGTGAGCAAGGCCCCAAACCCAGCCCTGGCCAACTCCTCCAGCTCCCACGGGAGCACCCTCACTGCTCTCACTCTGCAGCAGCTCCCTCTGTTCCCAAGCCAGATTTCGCCAGTCGAGAAATGCACATGGAATTGCATCATAAACAGAATAAAACAAGGACTGTTTTATACCCATAGCTTAGCAGTCGTACAGCGCAGTGAATGAGCACCTCCTCAATGTGTGTAGGTAAGGAACAAAATAAGCTTGGAATGGTGTCACCTTTTCTGCTTTCCCTGCACATAGGGAAAATACGGCTAATTGTTATCTTTGGCCTCCGTGCGACTATAGGAAGGCGATGCATATGAAATATGTGTTGACAGAAAGCTGAAGTGCCCTGCTCTTTTCCTTTTGATCATCTCAACTTTAAATAGCTTCGACTCTATGTAATTCTTCCTTTCCATTTAATTTGCGGGCTGAAGAAGTGAAAACAACTGTTTCCAGAGATAAAACCAAGGAATTAAAATTATATTGTCCTTTAGTTCCCTGCTTCTATGCTGGTAAATTAATTCATAAATGCGAATATTAATACTTATGATGAAAATACATCCTATAATTGCCCTGCTTAATAGATAAAGGCCCAAGAGAAAGACAAAGCAAAAAAATGAATTAAAGAAAATTAGCGTTTTCATTTTGGGCATGAAGTTTTGAGTTGCAAATGGAGATAAGAAAATGAACCGTATTTCCTGTTTATGTTACCAAGATTCTCATTAAGGTGTCTCCTCTTTGACCTATATTGTTATGAGACAGAAACTAAGGCAAGTAAGCTTATACTAATGAGAGGCAAGAATATCCCTGCTTTTTCACAATTAGAATAAATGTACTGGGAGCCAGATGGGACCTTTAAAATTTTCCACAATTATATGGCTGCCACAGATAATGGCAAGGACCCCACAATGGCTATTTTAAAGCATCACATAAATGAACAGATTAGCAGACTTATTTTTAAATTAATTTCTCCCTCTTTGGTTGTATTTTGATGTTTGGTGAATTCCAGGGAAGGGAGAAGGGTGGGAAAGAGGTGATTTACTGGAACGTTTTCACTTAAAATGATAAATTTCATAGTCTAACTCAAAACAGGTTTTTTACTTGATAAAAGAGAGCTGAGTGTTGTTTTTTTTAAAACCTATGGTGGCTTTCATAAGTAGCAAGTAATTCTGTTGTTTTTATCTGACTAAAACACCAGCGTCCTTGCGTCTGGCACAACCTGCGGTGCTGCTTCTCGGCGCACAGTCCCCCCTTTCCTCAGGTGCCTTCCACACCTCCCACAGCTCTGCCACGGCAGCTCCCCCAAACCGTGTGATTCTGGGGTTTACGTCTTGCTCCGTATTGACTGCATGTGTGAATGTGACTGTATATGCCTGCTGTTGATCAAAGAATGCCATTTTTTCTTCAGAACACGCATTACCTGAATTGGTTTATTCCTGATGTCTCCAGAAGGTCTGGGAAGGAGTGACAAAAAGAGTCAGAGGGTTGTGCTCAAATGCACCATTTTAGCTCAGTGACTTCAGAGGGACTTGGTCATGAACTTCAGATACCAGAAAATTCTGAAAGTCAGATCCCTTCAAGACACCTGAAACTGTGACAAGAGAGGTCGATCCCCATAGGGGCTGTGCAGTCTGGTGCAGTTCAAATGTGATTTCCAAACCCCCAAAGACCTCGCCTGCATTGGTAACAGAGCCCGTGCCCAGGACAGGGGGTGTCTGAGTTTGGGTGACCGTGAGGAGGAGGAAACGCCGCACAAGGAGTCCATATCAACACAAGCAGAATAGAAAGTACTGAAAAACTGCTTCAAATCTTGAAAACCAGTTGTGCTTTATTTGATTTCAATCTGCAGATAATGCAGGAAGCAAATAACCAATACCAATCTTAAATCTCTGGGGTGTATGGATCATGGGCTTACTGCACTGCACTGGCTGCTGGAAATAAGCACACAGGAAAATATATTTTAGCACTATAAACAAAGTCCAGTTACTACATTTTACCGTGGCGTTCAACAAAATTACCAATAAATAAAACAACTGGCAAGGCTTTAAGATCCATGAGAGTATCCAGCAGTGTAACAAGCAAAACAATCCAGTTATGACTGTTACGAAGTGGGTAATAGACACAGTGGGCCCCATTTTCCAAACTTTACAATAATTTGAAAAGCCCTGCAGAGTGCTTGCCTTCCACTTGTTCATCTTACTTCCCTTGCTGGGGCTCATAATTAATTTAAACTATGTAATTCAGGAACAGTTGTTTCATTGTATAGTCGACTTTGTAGAGTTTTTAAATTATGGGAACACTTCCTGCAAATAATTACAGAAAGACTGAAGTTGCAGTCGTGTCTACCTTGGTCGCTTGCACTGGATCGAGCATTGCTGGAGGCACGGCTGCTCTGCGTGCGTGGAGGTGGGCAATGGCTCAGTGAGCAGTGCAGGGCAGAGCACTGCGACACCAGGCAGGGCCTGAGCTTGACGCTCAGCACGGTAAATTAACCTGCAGGGAATACCTGGATTGCTACCTAAATGGATGTATCTCTGTAAAAACTACCTTGGGACAGTATATACTGTCCAAAAATGACATGAGGACATGCTGCCATGGAGTAGTACTGCTAAGAAATGACATATAGCCAATATAGGTCCTCTTCCCTCTAATGCCATCCTGCGACATAGCTTGTGTAGGCTTCACCCATAAATTGGCCAAGACATGGATTTTTTTCCTTCGTTCATAAAGAATGCGGTTTGCCTGAAACACAGTGGTTGCTGCTGGAGGTGGTGAATGTGAATCAGGGCAGTTTCCACAGCAGTCCACCAGTTCAGGACTTGTCTGAGCTCCAGAGGACGGGTACGACCGCAGAGCGGTCGAGATGCAAAGATCGCTGCCCGTCAGCTTGCCCTGGCCATGAGGAGGCCATCGCCCCTCACAAATACAAAGGCCTGCAACTGTGGTGGAGTGGGAGCTGATAGACAAGGAGTTATTGATGGGCAGCTGATGAATGGTAACTCATTAAGCCGTGGTAATATTATTGCTTGCAATGCTCTGTCCATACAGTTAATCAATTTTCTAAGTGAATGAAACTGAATTAAGGCCACTTTAATTCCAAATGAGAGTGTCGACACAAGCATTTAGTGAAGTCTGACTAATCCATTTAAAACAAGCTTAGATCCACCACTATGCTTCAGAGTTAACGTGCCACTGCAGGAATG
>NW_010171197.1:116275-176449 GCF_000695765.1 Mesitornis unicolor
TGCCCATTTCTCATGGGAAATTCTCATGGAAGTTCTCCCATCCCGTGCCAACCTTATTCCACCTCAGCATCTTTTAGACACAACTTCAAGCACCTGCCCTTCCATTTGTTGAAGATTTACTTCAAACCCAAAGGGACTACAGACTTAGCCTTCATGGTAGAGGTTTATTTTTTTTTTTAGGAAGGGGCTGGATGGAAGCACCGTGACAGTGAAATTAAAAGAAAAAAGATAAAAAAGGTTTAATACAGACCAATAGTTGTCATATCAACTAATCCACAAGAAAATGGAAAAAGCCAAGCACTGGCCTGCTGTGCCACACAGCAGAAATACCACCCTGGGCCCAGCGACTGGAGCAGACGCCCTCATCCCCCTGAAGCTGATGGGAATTTTGCACTGAGGGGAGCCAGGTTTGCACCCATGCAATCTTCCAGGGAACGCTTGGCTGCAGCAGCGCACGGTGGCAGCCGCCCCAGGAGAACACCGGCTTGTGGAACCACGGCGTACGCTGACTCAACCCAAAACCTGTTCTTCGCTTGAGGACCGAGCTTTTGGCACAACTCTACGTGTTCGTGTTCCATTTGCCACAGCCTTGTGCAGGGACAGCACAAAGCAAAGTGAGAGAAATCTCCTAACAGACACGAAATGGAGATGGCAGGATCACAGAACAGCCAGGACAAGAGATGACTGGAGGCGACTGCTAAAGGAAATAGAGATTTATTTCCTGCCCTGAAATATTCAGAACAACATCAATTGATTAAACTCTATCTCATCCCATAAAAAGACCAATTTTTGAAATGCATATCTTGTGTTCAAAACATTTTGTATACAGACTCAATTATTTTTCTCCATCTAGTTCCTTTCTGTAGAAGCAGATGCGTCACTTCCCTGTATATTCTGTTAGGCAGAAAAATCTGGTTAGGGATAAATACAGTTTTATGGTACTGACAGTTAAGAGCTCCTCATGATGCAACGCTGCCACTGTCTCAGAGTGTCTGAGTTATCCCCTCAAGTTATGCAGTCATTCTGTTGGGTTAACAGGGATTTGTGTAACAAAAGTATCAGATTATTTTAAATACTAACCTGCCTCCCAGTAGTAATTACAGAAAGAAAAGAAGCAGGCACCTGAACACAACCGGGGGTATCTGTTATCTCTTCCTGCGAACCCACATTGCCTGCAATAAACCACCAGCAAAGTCCCTCATTAGTTCTAAGTGCTCCTACCAAATCCTTTAACCCCCTCACAGCAGACCTGGTGCACCTCTTCACACCTGCCCAGGAACAGGTCAGTGCAAAAACCCCGAGTTTTGAAGCCATTCTGGAGCCAGGTGAACAGGCTCTGTGTGACCAAGGACAGCACCGTCCTGTGCGGACTGCAACGACCCCAGCGTGGGCACAGGAAAGGTTTTCGTTATCCCTTAGCAAAGGAGATGTAGCGTGAAAATCCAGTAGGTGCCCTTCACTCCTTCTCTAAAGCAGTCTCCAAAGAACGTATTTCAGGAAACCTTGTCCTTGCTCAATGTGAGATGGGCCAAAAGGTGAAAGCCTGGGACTGCCTCCATCCTGTGGGACTGCCGGCCGTACAAAGCCTATTCAAATGATCTCATTAGCGAACAACCCTGCTTCCAACGAGCCTTTCAGGTGCCCACAGAAAGACAATTTCTGTCAGAATGGCATAATTCCCTTCTGATATTTTTTTCCTTAAAAAGAATTTTTCAAATTTGACTGAAAGCTTTCCATGCATACATGGGGGTAAGAATCCCGAGTACCAGACAGTTTTTGCTGCCTATTGATGTTTATTATGACTGTTGCTCAGATGAGAAGACACCTCATTCTAGAAAATGCTTGCATTTTATTTGATACCGTGCATGAAATAAGCTTAGACCTAAGCCAATACAGGCATGAGAGGGAGTCGGGTATTATGGAAGAAAAACATTTGCTTTAAGGTTATTACTTTTTGGGCAAGGTGCTCCAGCTCCACTCCCCTCCTGCTGCTCTGGGTGCTGCAGAGCTCTATCCCTGCACCGCTGTACCTGGGTGCAGCCCCTTCCCCAGGACACCAATGTCACTGATGGAGCAGAGCTGCCTGGTTAGGCACCATCCATCCTTCAGCAAGGAGAGCTTGGCCATGTGTTACAACCTCATCGCTAGCGTTACGAACAGCTCCTGGTTTTCCCAGAATTAATGGTTACAGACGTATCGATCTGGATGTGAGAAAGGTCACACTCCCCAATGCCAGACGCATAAAAGAGAAAAATGGAAACAAATCGGCTTTACTGTCCCAGCTGTGCACTACGGCCACCGTGCTGCAGAGCATCTTTCCAAACCTGTCTGCACACAGGAGTGGGATGGGGAGCTGCAACTTGCCTTGACAGCATCCCAGTTCACTGTGTCCCGCTTTGCAACATCCCCACTTGCACAAGCCTCGCCATCGTTACAGCACCACCATGTTTAATCACAGAGAATGTCACCTTCATATTAAAACGATCCAGATCGTTTTCAGTGTATGTGATCCGAGTCCTCTGAGGCTGAAGTATGCCCATGGGATTATTCATTGTTTTATACTGAATGAAGAGAGAAACTAATTCACTGTCCTTTTGTACTGGGAACAGAATAACGCATGTGATTTTCCACTTTGAAAAGATATTTAATAATCCCATTTAATGTTGAGTTAAACATTTCATTGTTTGCCATGACTAATCCACAGATTTGAAGGGAAAATTCCACTTTAAAGTGCAATGGAGCTTCTCTGTTCCTGCACTTTTGAATTAGTACTAACGCAATTTTGAAAATAAGGACCAATTT
Source organism: Mesitornis unicolor (assembly GCF_000695765.1). NCBI lineage: Eukaryota > Metazoa > Chordata > Aves > Mesitornithiformes > Mesitornithidae > Mesitornis > Mesitornis unicolor. Next base: position 119,078 of record NW_010171197.1, read on the forward strand.
GTGAAGATATTTTGCAGCACGTGTTCCAACACACTTACCATAAATACAGTGAAAGAGAGGGTGCTCTGGATAACAAATGCCAAGTCGGTCAGACTAGTAAAACCAGTGCAATCTTCACTTACGAGAACCCTTCTAATTAAATGAATAAACTTATTCTGAAAGATGTTCAATGAAGGATGCAGAATAGGATTATTCTACTCCATCAAGCACCCTTTTGATGTTTAATGAAACTACAACACCAGGTAAATTATGGTTTTGTGTTCACTGCACACTTCTTAATGAGATTATGAAGAAAAATCCAATATATTTCAAGTGGGTCAAATATATTTTTATATCTCTGTCTGGAGAGACACCCTCCAGAAGGATCACTTAGAACTATGCAGCTGACTACGGAGAGAACATTTAAATAAATACACTGTTACTAAAACATAACCACATAACCGTTGCTATTTACCAACACTGTCAAGCATCAGACTGCTTTTGAATCTGTCATGGCCAGTGAAAACACTGATAAAAATAAGTAAATATTTATGGGCGCACAGTAATGGACTTTATTAGCAAATTCTATTACAGTATTTGTAAAGAAGCACAACTGTCCCAGACATTTTTTGTATTTCCATAATGATTTTTACAATAACCCTGTACCTATCAGTATGAAGGCGAAGCAGGCACTCAAGCCTCACATGCCATGAAACATGTGCCCCACCACATGGGGTTACAGCCCTGTTAACATCTCCCAGCAAAGGAGGCTCATTATTCAAATACCTCAATTATATGAGCTCTCTGTCAATGTAAAATAATTGTCTGTGTCAAACCTATACGTATGAAGGCGATATCGGTAGTTAAGTGCTTTCTGTTCAAGTAGTGCTGCTCCTGCTGACAGCAGTGACCGAGCTCCTGTTGGCTCCAGGGGGACCCGGTTGGGCTGAGCAAGAAGAGCAGTGGAGCTCCCCCTGAACCAACCACGGCACAAGGCCACCAGGGCACGGGGGTGTCACCGGATCCCTAAACCGGCTCCCAGGGCCCCCCGCACGCTGGGCCGCTTCAGCCACACCTGCAATGATCGTCCCTTCTCCTGACAAAAGTGACATTGGCCTTTGGTCCAAAATGGGTCAGTACCCACCTCAGGCTGGAAACATGAACATTTTATCACCTCTAATTCTGCCGTAACGAGGAACCTGCAGCGCTGTGACTGCCAGCCCAGTCAATGCGTGTGGGAGCAGGACTCATTCATCTGGCACTTCTGCAAGGCAGGCGTTTTGTCTGCAGAACAAAGTCCTTAAATCCTGGCCAAATGGCTAAATCACTCTTCCTCCGCTTGTCAATGCTTCTGTTTGTAGAAAGACAAGTTGTCTAGGGAGGGCTGGATGCCTGTCTCAGCAGTCTGAACTGGACATGGACTAATTGGAAACTGCACTGAGGATGAGCTAATACCACACACACTCTGCCAGCCCGGCAGCGCAGCAGCTCCCGGTCGCTTTGCACCAAAGACAAAGGAGGGACGGATCAACAAGAACAGTTTTTAACACTACAGAACTCGTGCTGCATTTTATCCTGAAGTGATGGTGTCTGATGGCTCCAACACGTCACATGTTTTGGGACCTGCTGGGACCTGTGACTGGAGACAGACAAACGTGACATTCCCAGGCTCAGATTTGTGGAATTTGGGAAAACTTGGGAAAACTTTCAGTTTCACTTGCCTCTACATCCCCCAGAGCTAAGAATCAAGATCTGTGTGACAGCCATGGGATGCACATTCAGAACGTGTATCCAGCAGTTGCAATGTAGATACAGGTTTTTTTCACTTGGAAATATTCAGTAAGTGTATGTTTTCTAAAAGAACACGGCTATGCTTCACTCATCTGCAGCCCACCCTGCTGCCTCTGCGCTGCCACTGCACAAGGACAGGCTTCACAAGAAGGGTTTTACACCTAACTACAGTAACAGAAGTGCACTAAGGAATGCGACATACTGCAGGACTAATTACTAGCAAATTACTGCTTTAAGTACAATGCATTACCCCAGATGAGATCGATTAAAGAGAAATGCAAGTAACAACCAGAACATCTGAGTGCTTCAATAAAAACCACATTGTTAATACAATTTAGAGAAAACACAGGATGCCTAAACTTTGTGCATAATTTAATAATATTCTTCAGCAGTAAAAAATAAAAAAAGAAAGATGTTATCTGCTTGCTTGAGAAATGCTTCAAACTGACAGATGTCTGATCCTCATCTGTTTTAAGTCAGAGGGACTTCACTTAAGTCAGAGGAGCCATGAAAGTCAACAGCAGATGAAGAGCTGGTCCTAGTTTGCTATTCACTAATCTTCAGGGAAATCGTAAGATCATGGACAGAATACTTTCTTTCTCCAAGATAAGGAAATACAATATCCCTAGAGTACCCCTTATCTACCCTCAAATTCAATCTGGAAAGTCTTTCCTCTTTTCTAAGCTTTCTGTAGGATTTCTGTTCTATAAACGTAGCCTCTCCAAGTTTGTTGGCATTTTTAATCTGTTAAAGCTGTCGTTCCATTTTTGGCCACAGCTCCCTCTTTTCGTGATTCCTCTCAACGACGTGAACCCTGCTCTCTTCACTCTTCAGAGAGGTTTCTTCCCTGTTCTGCTGTGAACACAGCCCTTGCTCTGGTTACAGCTCCCCTGGAGTCCGCGTTGTGCCCAGCTTTTGGCCTCCTCTGTGCAGTGTGGACGTGTTCGTGTCCGTGTGTGGGACAGAGCAAACAGTGTGTGTCAGCTCGGATGTAACCCTGTTGGCTTTATGGTCACACTCGTCATCACCACTAAGAGGTACTGTAAGAGTAAACTGGATTATAGATAAACTCGTAGACAGGAACAGAGCATGTTCTCCTGCTGTTTATGGTACTGTAGTGCCATCTAGCGAAACATCAACAGTAAATCTTCTACTATGTGAGAAAAGTCCATTTTTGCATTAATAAAACTAATTTAATTTTTAAATACAATACTGAATAGATATACTGCTGTCCTCTATGAGTGCAAAATTCAGTACAAGTAGTGATAGTATAAAATAAAACTGATAACCAATGTTCTTTCTTGAAGCTTGTTGCATTTCCAAGTCACCCACGCTGCCCGTGATTTTACATTCCACTGCACGCATAAAACCTGATTCTTAAATCTTTGATAAAGCCGTTCCAAGTAGAAACAAAGGAGCTTTAGTTAATGTGCCCAGATTGTAGACTAAACACAGAGCTTGTATAAATGGTCTCAAAAAGCTGTTTACTCTGTTTCTAGAGACATCGCTATCCCATAATCAGTTGAGGAGAGAAATGGAAAAACATTGCCCCCCTGGTCCCGTTTGACGATGGCTATCATTTGTCTCAAGGACAAATAGTTTATAAGGTGTCAGTGAATATACAGGGGTTGTTTTTAAAGCTCCACCATCAAGTGATCTGAGTCATCCTGACGTTCCTCAGCAAATATCACACGATCAAAACTGCTCTCTTTTGTCAACCGGTTTCACCTCACCTCCACCACAGCTTTCTGTGACACTGTACGGCGTCACCAACAGCCACGCTGTGTGACGGGCGGACACAAACAGTCCTTGCAAACCGTCGCAAATCACAGCCTGGGTCCAACAACCAGTTAATGAGCGTCTTTCCACTGATCTCAGTGAGGTCTGGAGCAGCCCTGGCAGCAATGATGTTGTACATTAAGTTGAATTTTTCTTTTGCATGACATTTTGGAACTGTTAGCATAGTTCACATTTCAGTTTCCATTGTCTGCAACCATATGAACGGAGTATTTTACAACAGTTTTACGTACAGATTGGAAATCTGATTTCAGTTACTTCTACTGCTGCTTTATTTCACTTAAGGAAATCAGTATTAAATTGTTGGATATATTTACATGTCCACATTTGTTACTACTTTAGCCTGTCTGAGGTACCATGCAACCTACAATACTTCATTCTCACCATTAATTAAGACTCTTACAAAGTTAACACACCCAGGAAGGAGGACTGGGGAGCAAGCCTTGTGTAACAGATGAACTCATATGAAATCTAAATCTGACTTAATTAGTTGATAATGGATCATTAATTACAAAGCTAGTGAAATGAAACACATTGTTGTGGGAGCACATAATGGAACTATTGAGAAAGAATGGATTTGTTTTTACTAAGTACTTGTCTGCTAAGAAAACCACCTGTGCAAACAGCCGCTCAAATCAGATGACAAGCAGATTTTTGCATTGCACAAGAAAGATTTTGGTTTCCACGACAACGCACCTAGGTCAAAACAGCAAATTGTGCCTTTTTCTGCAATAAACATGTCATTTACTCTAACAGGTTTAGTATCCAGGTTTATAATGTGTCTAAAAGATATTTATTAGCTAGCAATTATTTAATACAGCAGCTTCTGCCCAGAAATTGCTGTTCAGTGACTGGGGATTCAGCTAGCGGTGTATAGGATCTATCCTAAGCCTTTTGGCATTTTAAACAAATGCTGTAATGCTGTTTGGCTCACAGTAACCTACTGTGAGCTCTGGGGAGAACTGAGCAAACAGTCTGAATGTTATACCAAAGTTTTTATTTAATTGAATTCAAGCATTTATAAAATGATATTAAATTAGGTCATATTCATGGGTTATCCTGTACTTAACGTTTTCACCAGTAATTGCCTGTACATCTAATTTAAAATTTAATGACATTATTTAAGAAAAAGGTTTTCTTGATCTGAGGGCAAATACGCTTTATTTATAGGCCCTTTCTCAGACCGAGAATGGAAAGTACAAATGTGTTACTCATTAAGCCCCACGTTGTTACGTGGTTGGATGACTAAATCACTGCTTCCCCAGGGTGCCTGCGCCAAAAAGCGCCGGAGTCAGCAAAAACAGAAAAAGAGGTGTTCTCATTTCCACTGTTCCGAGTCAAAAAAACAATTAGTAAATCTCTGAAATAATGAGGGGTTTATTCACCAGAGCTGTCTGGAAGCCGCTCTGAACTCCAGCTCCGACCGCTCGCCGAGACCCATGGAACTGCGTCTGGGAAACCGCCGAGCGGCCACAGCTCAGCCCCGCGCGGTTCCCCCATAGCCCATGGCGGTCAGCTCTGTGCTGACTCCACAAGACCCTGACCGAGCACCGCTGCCTCCCTGGGGCTGGCTGCTTTTGGTCTTGGCCAGCTCTGTGCAGGTGGTGAGTTCGCAAGGCCTTGTACCCATGGCCATTTCTGCAGGCCTCGCTGTCACCTCCCTGCTGCTCCCGAAGGCACAGCAGCCCTGCCTCTGAGCAGAGCACAGGAAAGCCTTTGGTGCCAAAGCCAAGCATGCTTGGTGCGTACATGCACGCTGGAGTGTACGTTTGCATTAGGTGTGACATTCTGCCTTATAAGTGCTTGTACATAAGTACTTCCCTTCTAGAAATGCTCTGCTTCCCGCAGGGAGGAGGAGGAGGAGGAGCCTCTTCAGTGTCACAGAATCACAGAAAGGTTTGGGTTGAAGGGACCCCAAACCCACCCAGCCCAACCCCCATGTGCAGGGACACCTCTACCAGCCCAGGCTGCTCCAAGCCCCGTCCAACCTGGCCTTGGGCACTGCCAGGGAGGGGGCACCCACAGCTTCTCTGGGCAACCTGGGCCAGGGCCCCACCACCTCAAAGGGAAGGGTTCTTCCTAAAGTCTGATCTAAACCTGCCCTCTTCTCATTTGAAACTGTTACCGCCCGTTCTGTCACTACACTCCCCGATGAAGAGTCCCTCCACAGCTTTCCTGTAGCCCCCTTAAGTACTGGAAGGTGCTCTAAGGTCTCCCCAGAGAGACCTGTGGTCACTTAGGGAACTGAAGTGTAATGATTGCCTTCCAGTGTGTAATTCAGAAGTGGATTGTTGAGCTGTGAGTGAAGACAGGCAGCTATATCAAACACCTTTTAAGGCATATATATATTTAAAAGAATCTCTGAAGATAGCCTGTATAAGCTCTGTTCCTTTTTCCTACACTTTCAGCTAACAGACATTTAGAAAGACTTTTCCTTGGTTCGGTAACAGTACATAAATACAAGTCACACCCTACTGAGACTGCTTGAGGACAAAGACTGAATATAAAGTTCTTTATAAGAGCAGTATGCTTTACAGAATTCTGCTCCTGATATCCACTAGTCCCAAGTGAAGAAAGAATAACAAATGCAAACTCATACGGTAAGACTGAAAAAGAATTCGTGAGAGGCGAGTGCTGGTGGAAGTTAGGAAAACTCCTGCACGTTCAAACTTCAGACACGTCGCTTCCCGTCCTCCGAGCACATCTTTTAATTTGCACATCCCTTGCACACAAGTGGGGAAGGAGTTTATAGGGTCAGCTATGCCCTACCCCTGCCTCTGGTCCCACCCATTAAACACTGCACAAACCTACACAGAAAGCACATTCTGTTTCTTCACCTTCTTGTATTTGATCAATATCTATAGCCAATGTGTTAATTGCTATACAAAATAAAGGTCAAATTCTGTGTGCACTGATGTGCAAATAATCAGAAGAACCAAATTATCTATATGCATACAGGCTTCCAGGCCTGGACACTAACTCTTGTAAGAGTTGATCTGACATGCTGTGGGTCCCTTTCTTCAGTTCTGGGATTAGTTGTTAGGTTTTTGGCCAGGTCTGGGCTGAAGCGGTGATTCCCGGTCACTCCCGGCGTGCAGACCAGGCAGGCACTAGATGGCTCCCAAGCGACGGGCTTGCTTTTTTGAAAAGGAGCTTTCTAATAATATCTTCACTTCCTGCCTTAGAGCTTTGTCCAAAATTTCTGCTCCCTCTTACTCATACAGTGGTTTTTACCTCTACAGCACCATGCAGTTTGTTGTTTCTTGAAACAGACGGGAGGAAATCGGGCTCTGCCGTGCTCGGGTTTAGGAGGCACTGGCTGGGAACCCGGAGCTGCTGTCACAAGACAGAGCTGTGGGAGAAGGAAGCGTTTTCTGGCTTCCACCAAAGCATTTGTGAAGACCTGCGGAGCAGAGCAGCGTAGCTGGGAGCCAGCTCAGCTGGCACTAATTGGTTTCCCTTGGCTGGTCGTGTCTCTTTGGAAGTGAACTCCATGTTCCTTTTCACAGAAAAGCACTTACATCTGGTCCTTCTGAGAAAGTGACAACCATCACAGCACTTCAGAAGGAAAACGGCTACCAGCAAGATTTTCTAAAGAAACGGGCTTTTGTAAGCTCCTCTTGAGATGTCCCTGTCGTGATGTGGCGATCACACCAAGTACAACTGCTGACCGCAGCACAGCTCTGAGCTCTCACAAAATCTGCAGATTGGGAGATTTAGTAGCCTGTCTCCCGTAAACAGAAACAAACAGGAACGTAATTTCCTCTCTGTGGAAACAGAACAACATGCTTTCTAAACACGGCACACACTTGTAATCCTGAGGTAAAGCTTCCTGTCTGGGGAACATGCCGTGGAGGAGGTCAGTTTGCCTATCGCTGGGTATGTATTCAGTGGCTCGGACACTCGCACTGGCGATGCACAAACGCTGGCACAACACACTCTGGAGTTCAAACTCTGTAATGATGGGTTTCAGATGTCAGTAAAGTTTTATGAAGATTCCGATCACTGAGAACACAGAAGGTTCCGGCCCATGTAATGATGGCTGTGGGATAACGGTTGGCCTTTGGAGGATGCTGAGCCTCAGGACAGCATGGGGTTACCTGGTGCCCGTTCCCCTGTCCCCAGTTCCCCGTTTCTCTGGAAGGAGCTGTACATGTGCAGAAGAGCCACAGGACGGGCCGCAGCGCACAGCACAGCCTGTTCTGCTCACCCCTGCTATCCATCCTTTGCAATTTTGCAGTTCTCTGGGTAAGGAGCAGTGTGGCGCTGCTCCTACAAGTACAACCATCACTAAAATCCTTCCTGGGTATGTGGAGGGTCTATTGTACAGCTCGGGCAGGTTGCCTTAACAGTCCTGATACCCACTGCTGAGGGGCAGCCTGCTGAGCAGCCCAAGGCGCCAGCTGGACCGGTCAGAAAAGAACCAAGCACCAAACCCAGGACGTTACCAGCAATCATCTGTGGCGTTACCATCAACATTAATGTCACGTGAAGGTGCAATGGAGAAAATACCAATTTCTATCAAGTTCTTCACCTTCCCATTCCACGTTAGTGAAATTTTTAGGGATCTACAGCAGAGATGTTGCAATAAAGCACAATGGCAGTTCCTTGTGCATATTAAATACATTTTCTCAAGTCCATCCTCCTCATTAGATTAGGCAATACCAGCATTTAAAAATTTTAACCATTCTGAGGGACGAGACAGAGCAAAACGTTAGTTTGCTGCACATTAAACTTATGAAAGCATTGCTCAGTAAACCTATCCTAGGCCAGCAGCCTTTCCAAACTCAGACAGGAAACACCTGGACTTCTGTGGTAAAACATCACTGCGAGCGCACTGTACATTTTGGAACAGATCATTTTGAATTGTTAATAAATACTCATCTTATTGCAGTAAAACACTGTGTGTCCAGTGCTATAAACATTGGTGGAGCTAAATTAAATACGTGCAATGTTAGTAATCTTGAGTTTCTTCCCTAAAATGAATACTTGACTTCCCCTCCAAGAACATCTCAAGTTTTAAAACCTTAAAACCCCAGAAGATAATTCTGTTGGATATACAATTTAAATATCTCCATTTCTGTTATATTTATCCTTAGTTAACACATTCTCCCATCTTTTCTAAAGGGACAACTAAAGCTAACTCAAATAAAGGTGTTGTTTCCTATCCTTGGAAAGCCTTGCTCCTTGGCAAACACAGCCCTGTAGGCTCATCCAGGAACCCACTGCTGCTCCCCTGATGGTCTCAGTCTGAAAAACAAATCTAGAGATGCCACTAATTACGTGAAAGCCAAAGGGCAAGATGCAAACTGTATGCAAATCCTCAGGCCTTTCCTCAAGAAACCACACCAAATGTGTGTATCTGGTTTTGCTGCATGGGTATGACTTCGGTTTGTGGTAAAGGGCTCCAGAATCATGCCCTGGGGTGAGAAGGATTTCCTCATTTTAGGACTAATCATTTAATTGTTGCAAATCAGCCCTGAACTGAACGAAGACGAGTGACGTGGCTGCAGGAGGGGCAGCTGACAGGAGATCCAGCTTGGACACAGTTCCAAATCATAACACAGATTTGTTACAGGTCACGATAAACAGATCTTGTCAGCATCCTGCTGCATATGCTTATGTGTAAGGTTAATCTTCTACAGATCATTTGCTCAGGTTTGGGGCCTGTTTTCATCTTTCCCTTGCTTAACTATCTTTTAAAGAAAACTTGCTAATACTGTGTTTCCGTGTCCTAACAGCTTGCATTGTTTAGGTTTAACATAAGTATTCACCAATTTTCTACTAAAATATATTGCCCATGGAAAATTAATATAATTTTCTGTCTTTTCTCAAAGCATTTTAATACTCAGGAAAACAAGTTATCATAAATCTAAGGAAAGAAAACTGCTTTCAACTGAACCAAAAAAAAAAAGGCAAAGTCTGTTGTGCATGTGTGTCAACAGCTTTCAAAGCTGTGATCTGAGCACAGAAAGCAGTCAGGAAAATGGTACTGCTCATACGAAAGAAATTTCCCTTGGTGAGAACTCCACAAACACTGAGGCAGCCTTAAAACTTGGCTTTTGTGTCTGTCTGTAGCTCCACAAAGAGGACTACTTGTTTCTATTTTCTGAATGTGTTGAAAACTAGAACATGGCAGCTGTAATTCTGCCATAAAGCTCCCCCAAACAAACACCAAAACAAGCCTGACCACCTGTTTGGAGCAGACTTCAGCTGTGGAAAATGCCTCTACAAAGGGAAAGTGTGGGGAATATTTATGAGAGCCTAAAAGCAAGTGGGTTCTAGCTGAGATTTTTCTATACACATAGCACTGCATTATTTATTAAATATCTCTTGCTTTGTCCCTTCTGCCCCAGGAGGTGATTTATTTGTGCTATCATTGCTGGTGTGAGAGGAGTATTTCTGTACAGCGAGATGCATGGTGTAGGTAGCACAGAAATGTCACCCTGTCCTGCGGGGACAGCGCTGGGGCTGCTCCGGGCACAGGGGACCTGACAGGGACAAGCTCGGTGTCACACGTGGCATTGGGTGGTCAGAGCAGGCTGTGAGGGGCAGCGGCCATCGCCAAGATCAGCTCTGTCTGGAGCCCAGCTGTGGCTGCACACCTCAGGGTGCTCTGCTGGGCCCGGGCAGCCAACGGAGCGTCCTTCACGTGCTCCTGCAGGGTACGACTGACACCTGGAACACCCTGGGGACACCTCGGCACTGCCCGCAGCCTCCTGACCCTTTAAACACCGGTCAGACACCCTGCGCAGCACAGCCTGTGTGCTATGGAGTCACAACATCCAGTCAGATGGTAAACAAACGGAACCGTACTTAGCACAACATCTGCTCTGAAATCGTCTCTGAAACACACAGCAGTGATGTTTGTAACTGTGCCTTTACAGCGCTGTGGTTACACAGTGCCATGACCCCTCCTGCCCCGCTCCAGCAGCCAGTGCTGCCTGAGGGGAGCCACGGAGCTCCTCACGCTGCTCCCGCACCTCAGCCGCTGCCACATTGCATCTCCTGTTTTCTGTTGACACAAATTATCCTGCAAAACCGCAGACGTTTGGAAAGGCCGCTGTGTTCAACAGATATTAGTGTTTTCGTAGGCATTTAAATGGCACAGAAGACAAACACTGCATGAGACACCTGAAGTGTTCAAATGAATCCCTACTGTAATGAGTGGTTCGAGAGCCAGAAAAGATACCTGCAAACATTCTCTGAAGTTTGCAAAATTCCCTTTAGCAGCATAGCCTGTAACATAGCAGGGTACAGTAACAAAACCAGATACCAGATACTCAGCTTAACGATGCACAGAGAAAGGTGGAAGGGCTTCATAAGTGGATGAGATGCTATTCCCAAAACCATCTAAACTGAAGCCGTTTTGATCCAATAACTAGATGATAGATCATCTGACATGAAGGTTGGTTTTGCTAAGGAAAGCATTCAGTAGGTTGCTATTTTTCTTTTTTTTTTTTTCCCCCGGCTGATCATGGCCAGTGTGATGGGGATGAAGACTGACTCATCCACCTAGAACAGCTGCAATAATCCTCATTATCTTTTTGGTCAGCTCCCTCCTCTGACCAGCACAGGAGCAGCTCCCGCTAACAACAGACCACACAACTCCCCTGTCCAGCAGTGCCACCATCCCCACCGCCGGGTGTTCTGTGTTTGCCACCCGCTGTCAGAGGCTGCCAGGGCACGGAGGTGACTCCACTGCGCCACAGACGAGACCGAGCTTTTTCCCTGCAGCGGGCAGAATGCTCATGGTCTTATACTTGGTATCCCGAGACGTTTCAGTTTAGGATTTATTCCAGCTGGACCACAGAGCTGGATGGAGATTTCCTTGATAGCAATGCTGAGAAAAAGCTGAGCCTGTTCACAGCCTGCGCTGCTCCATGAATGGCGCGTTTGTGCGGTGGCTTTGCACCAGGCCTGGTGCTATGAACACTCGCACTGTTACTGTTTAACTGCAGTAAATCAGTTAAAGACTAACTGCGGTGTTCTGGAGAAATATTTTGTTTCATGCAATGAGACTGGCCTACAGTCATGTATCTGACTTCCAGACTGGAAAGGCTATAAAGAACAATGATGTTGAATTTCACTGCGGTTTTTTTCAGTGACTTATATACACACAGAGTAAGGAAGAGAAGGACTTTGTGCTTTAGTGAGCTCTGATGTGAACACACCTTCCCTTTCTAATACTGTACTGGCAGAGAAAATATTCTACTGGCTCTAAAAATATAGCCAATAGGTGTAACACTGAGTGTATTTTCAACGACAGATTTCACTGTGCATTTCTCTAGCTAACTAAATATGCCCCAACGAGCTAAAAGCAGCCGAAATGGTGGCAGCTCCTAAGTGCTCGGTTCAAATGCCCCTGGCTGTGCAGGGTGGGCAAATGCCTGTCCATGAAACTCTCCAGACCCTCAACGACAGCGCTGCATTTTCCAGAAGCCTCTCGAGCACAGCCATGTGGATTTGCAATGGCAGAAACATCCTGCTCACAGCTGATGCTTTGTCCAGCTGTTTTCTTCCCCAGGCCAAGTCAGGGGAAAACACATAAATATTCCGAACAAGCAGCTCCCTTATTTTCCAGCTGACATGCATTTTGCATGCCACTGCTATTTTCGCTCTATTTTCCCAAAAAAACAGAGTCCATATTGTTACAGGGAAAGCAGTTTATATGAGAAAATTTACCTGGCACAACTTAAATTCTTCTAGCAAAACTTGAGTGAAAACCTGGGCGGACCCTCCTTTCATTGGAGTCTGGAATATTTTTATGTAAGCCATTAGGAAGGGATTCAACTTAACTAAATGAGAAAGTTTAATTTGAAAGTTGGAGTTTGGCACCAAGTAACTATGTTGGATTTTTTAAAAAAAGATTATATTATTCAGATTATATCACAGTGAATTGTCCATGCAGAGACACCCTTAAATTCTCTGCTATTTGAGATCCTGTGCTTTCTGCAACCAAACTGACCGGCTTTAGGATGCAGAGAGGATGCTAAGTCTGTTTTGCATTATTCACCATCTGAATAGGGACTAATCCCACTAAACATGTAGACATAAACCAATGAGAGATGCGAATCAACTCAAACTGATAGGCAGAAGGAAAAGGAAAATCCTTGATGCAAAATATTAGAGCAAATGAGTTTTAAATCCCTGTATGAGCAGAACTTCTGACATCTGAAGCACGATTTAGTACTACACCAGATGTGGATGTATTTTGTGTCTTTAGAAAGACACATATGTCAATTAGGTACAGAATTTTTGTTTAATTATTAGTGTGTGAAAACAGCATTAAGGAGGTGACCGCACTAAGTCTGAAGCTTTGCTCTGATTAACAAATTAGCCGGTTCTAAACAGATCAAGTAACAGCCAGAAAAGCCGATGACCCTTGAAAGCAGGCTTAAGCCTTCATTGGGCCACTTATTACAGACCACTTGCTCTGCATGCAAACAATATCAGGTGTGCCCCCTTGGACCAGAAAATCTCTTTATTAAAAAATGAAAGAGCTCTCGGTTTTCACGAGTTGCTTTGAAGTAACAGCAGTTATTCCTAGGAAGAGGGATTTCCAGGACCCAAAGAGTCTGTACTTAAAAAGAGGTTGCTTTCACTGGCAGGCTCCAATTTAATTAACTCAGATTTATAAATAGAAGAACGATGTTAGTTGCATTTGTAATAGGGAACACAAAATTAATCTGTAGTCAAATGAAATTTATAGAAAGGGGACACTATTTTAAAAGTCAAGACATCAGAAAATCCGATGTTGTTTAATGCTGAATAATTCATTTTCATACTGAGGGAATCCCCTTTTGAAAGCATTTGCCAGCTGCTCTGTGGCTCCAAGTGACCTTCATAGGAGCCTTTCCTGGCCTCCAACGGGTGCCGAGTTGGGCAAAGGCATCCTGAATAACAGATATTCTTCCTTTTACCGCTGCAGTTTATTCAAGATGTTTTCTCAGATTTTAAAATCTAAATACTTCAGCTTCTGCTCAGTTTTTGGAGGTGCTGTGTGTCAGAAAGAGAAATGATTTCTCTGCTGGTATAAATCAGTGCAGTCGAGGACCTGTCTACCGCGTTTACTTGCTCAAGCACAGTGTTCCCCTGCAGACATTTAAATGTGTATAAATTAGGTGGGATCTCACAAGCTGGGTCACTGCGTTGCCTCGCAGTTCAGCATTAATAAATAAAGTATGTAACAAACCATTTTAACAACTCCATCTAGGAAAAAATAATTTGGGGCACTTACTGAGACTAGGACAGTACTAAATCCTAAATTTACAGATGTTGCAGTGATTTCTGTTCATTATATATCTCATTCTTTATAGATTTCCCATTGAAATGGCATTCCTTTTCTGAAGCTGTACTATCATACGCTGTAACATTAAGTCATGAAAGTGGTTTCAGTAGTAACATGCAGCTCGCATTTGCTACTTTTAGAAAATGGAGGTCCTTGGAGGTCCTTTTGCGTGAGTAAGTATATATGTATTTATGTATATATATAAAAATGTATGGCACATACAGCTCTGGAATGCCTTTCTCCAAGAGTTATAGTGTGGTTTGTCACTGAATACCTGAACGAGGGAAGGGTGACATCTGACAGAGCCACCAGTCCCGAAGCTCAAAACGCATCCAGAGCTCATATCTGTACCCACACATTAGAGCGCACCCTATGATGGGCAACCAGCTCAGTGAGATCTGGGAGTTTATCGGGTTAGCACTTTGAGACGAGTACAGAACACATTTTCTCAGTGTCCAGGTTTCAAGCTGCTTTCAGTTCCAAAGTATGACCTACTCCTACTCTGGCTTGGGAATGTTCACTGAAGGCTGTGAGTGCATCTGGTTTGATTTGTTTCTAATCAACCGATGTGGATTTTTAAAAACATATTCCCTTGGAAAGTTTAGCTGATATTTTTCAAGGGAAACAATAAAGAAAATTCAGCTTTGACATGCACATTTTTTTTGCTTATACAACAAAAACTTTTGCTTTCAAGTCCATGGTGTTCCAGAGACTCTGGGGAACAGAACTATTTTTTCATGCCAAAGTATGCACTTCTGTTGTAAGTGGATTATTTAAAGAAACCTGTCCTATTAAATGAAAATCCTCAGTGCATCCGTTCATAAATGAAAATTGTCAGTAACAAAGAAAATCTGAATGAAACAACAGCAACATTATTGCAGATCCATGTGTTTTTATCAGCTACTGCAATTACCCCTGGGACTCTCGATTTTCTGTGCCAGCTCAGTCCCAGCAGCGCAGGAGCCCTGAGGAGCACCCGGGGCGCAGGGTTCCAAACCTGGCTGCAGCGGACGCTGCTCGCCCTGCATCTGCAGTCTGTGGCCTCTGTGCTGGGGCCCAATTTTCTGCCTGCTTCTGCCTGCGTTTTCATTTGGCGTCAGCATCAGAGCCTGCTCGTTCCCCCCCTGTGTCACGTCCAAAATCCTACTTTTGCCTGGATATTTATCTTTCTACTGGTTGCCCTCCAGTCTCAGTTGACTGCTGTAATTAATGGGTTTGATATCCATCTTACTTCATCCCTACCACTTTCTGGACCATTGAAATACAGCCCTTCAAACATTCATCAACTTCCTTATGCTTTGGTTAATGCCTGGCTGCAGAACACACACTGCCAAGTAGGACCTCCATCCTTTCTACATATGATATGAAATTACTAGGGAGGTTTCCAAAATGATAGCATTTCATAGCACCTTTTTAGTTGAGATTGGTAAGATACATGTAATTAGACATCCTTGGCACCTTTTCAGACCATTTGTCAGTTAGTTATACTTCACCAGTTTTATCTGGGAGGTTACAATTAGCCATGCTCCATTATCTGCTTCACATTTAGTTTTGTGGAAAACCTTTCAAGCAAAAAAAATTGCTCATCTGTTTCTGAGAAAGAATACAGGGGGAAACACGCTGTTTTGCACCATGTTAAGCGTTAGGACATCAGACCTCTCGCTTCACGGCGGTGGCACATTGCTGGGGCAGGTCAGGTCAGCAGCGCTGCTGCAGCCAGGAGCCCCCACTGCCCTCACCCACCCCAGGGACAAGCGGGTGGATGAAAGAGGAAGCACCAGCCTGGCTAAAAACGGGCTCTGCAATGGCGATCTGGGCCTGCACGAGCCCGGGACTGGCTGGGGCAGATGTGAGCAACGGGGTCCAGCACCAGGGGAAAGGAGCCGGACACATCCTGCACGAGAAACCAGAAAGGCAGGGGCTGATGATAGGAGAGGTTTTTGGGGGAAATATTGGCCTGCTTTTTAAACCGGTCGGGTATTGCTGTGCTGGTGTGCTGCAGATCATTCAAAATGAGCTTTTTGCAGCTGAACGTTCTCCAGGGTGTTCCTGCCCAGCATGAGTTGCCGCATCGGGCTGATCTGCTGGAGCACTGCCACCCCACGGCCTCATGCTGTGGTCGTGTCCCTGCTCTGAACGTTCAAATGATGGTGTAGCTCTGAATACTCTGAGAGATCAGGTCTAGGGCTTACAACCTGTCAAATCTGGCCTGTCACCCACCACGGGTGGCTTTTTCCTTGTACTTCAGGTTCCTACCTCTTCATGTCATCTCACTTCACGTCTGGGAAGATTAATTAATATTTGTGAAAAAGACACAAATAGGGACAACCACGGCAAAACCAGCAATTCTGTTCCCGAAGCAAAGTTCAGACCGTGTCAGTGGTCAGCCATGTGAAACACTCACTGAACAATGAGGGTAACAGCCAAAAGCTGCTGGTCCCAGTCATGCGCGCTGAAGGGAGGTTTGGGGGACAGGGTGCAGGCACAGGAATAAAGGAAATGATCCACAGCTGCCCTGGCTGCTGGGCCTTCCAGTGTACAATTTATCAATCCTTTAATGCAGTTCGCACGTGTAACGCGCAATACATGGATTTAAATTGAAAGCCCTTTGTATGCAGTACATTACGTAGCTTCTCGCCGTTTGCTTTAGAAATCCCCAAGTGGCCGACTGACGCAGCCCTGCAGACACAGTAACCCCTAGCGAGTCGCTCTCGCTGCTGATCAAGGTGGCTGGGGCCACGGGCAGGTTCAGCTCTGGTGGTGCTCGTGATGCCGAGCGCTCTTCACTCGGAGGCTGCCTGGGTCACGCCTGGCTGGAGGCTGCGGGGCGCCCGCTCACATGAGGGCTGGTTCAGAGCTCCTGGTGGGTAACCCCAGTGACTGCTTTCATGAAGTGCTCTGGGAAGATAAAAACTGCCTGGTTTTTTCTTTTCCCCTTGAAGTTCACAAGAAACTGCCAGCGTCATTTGAAAACCCGCAAGAACACACGAAAATAGCGTTAAACACAAACAGATAAATGAAGGATATGAACAGGAGTTTCAGACAAGCTTCAAGTGATTATTTAACATAAATTATACAAAGCGTTAGGACAATATAGATTACATCTCTATTATAGTTGGGGTAATGCTACAAAGCTGGGAGGAAAGGGCGAGTCTGACATTCAAAGCTTTTCTTCTCCTCAGTCAAGCTCTTCTGTTCCCTAAGGAAAGCCGCCATGCCTGAACAGATTATAGGGGAATATCTGACACTTTTATTATTGCCTTTTCAGGAAGAAGCTAATATTCAACATGAAGCAGCACTTTCCCCTTCAAAGTTTAAAAAACTGAATGTTAACGGTGACGTTTATAAGTCCAACCTCGGCAGCACAAGTCCTGCTCACACGTACTAAAGGCTGAAATCCCGAGGACAGTGTGGCCATCAGTGCTTGGCTCTGCTGAATGCTGAGGTGCTCATCTCCTCACTGCATCGAAAGGGGATTTGGGTGCCTCACTTGGGAGCTAGATTTTATTAGGCAGCAAGGATCTTCATTAGGGGCTACAGAGTGCAGTTTTGCATCATTTTAGGTCTATTTTTTGACTGAAAATGGACTTCAGCCATGGCAATGATGATATTCCTTCTTGTCTGATAGGTACCCCAAGCTTTTCTGTGCTGTGTCTCCTCCTCTGTGGCTGCATTTCACATGAATTGGGGATTTTCTGCTTTAAATGTACATAATTTAGGATTTTTTTTCCCATAGAGATAAGCATGTTCTTTGTGCCACCATTTCTTACGATGACCAAGAACCATCATACCTTATTCTCGTATTTCAGTTCTCTAGATATTCCAAATACTAAACTCAGAGTTAAAAGTAACTACAGGAAACAGGTTGTTGAACTTGCCATTCCTTGAAATTCTCTCTCTACTTCCTTGCCACTTCACTCACTGGGACAGCACACAGAGTTAAGTGGTACAGATCAAGGTGTGGGATTATCTGCTTAATAAACTTCAAAATAACGATCTCTACACTTTCCTCCTGTGGTTTTTTAGCCCTTTAACAGTCTGTCTTCTGCTGTGGGGGTCTTCTGCCAGATCTGATAGAGAACATCAGAAAAACATCTATTCTGAATTGGTACAACCTGCACTGATCACAGAACTGCTCACCGCGACTTTCCTGGTAGTTTATGCTTTTATCTTACTGCTCGGAAGCAGCGACCAACTGCTCAGGGTTGCTCCTCAGGGTTACTGCAGTTTGTTACTTTCAGCATGCACTTCCCTAGGGTTTTGCAGCACACTGATGTGCACTGATGCTGGGAAATTCACCATTACTTGTACATGGTCCAGCCAAGTGAGCCAACGTCTGACCACCACCCTGGCCACTCTGCTCAAAGTGTGAGAAGATGACAGCAGATTTTCCATCAGTAGAAAACATCTTTCACAGTGTAAATGTTTGGTGTTGAAATGCACTCTCATTTTCTGCACGAGCAGCTTTTCTTCTCCAAAGTGCTGCGTGCAGTATTTATAACGTGTGCTGATTACAAATAGGACATTTTTGAGTTCTAAGGAAGTTTCCTCACCACCAGTCAGCTGCTTTGATCACTTTGTACTCCTCTAATGTATTCACTAACCATGTAAATAACTAGTAATGAAGAGCCCTGAAGGTATACAGAAGAGATTAATGCAATCAGAAGATAAAATAATGTTGTTTTTTTGTACTGAAATGTCTAACTAGTTCTTCTAACAAAATCATATGGGAAGGCAATTTGATGCACATCTTGCCTGCTCAGAATTGTTTATGGGATATGATTAGTCTTCAATAAGTCAAAGACGTGAATTTATCTTTTCTTTTGCGCCCAGGCAAGGCTACAAGTAAATATTATGTGACTTCAGAGGAATTTACTATATAAGAATAAAGCAGATCAAAAATCTAGCCAATTGACGAGGCAAATAAACAGTACCCATAACTCCACAGATCTTTAATTGGAATAAGAAAGCAAATAGTCGAGCAGCTTTCAAACAAATTCAACTGAGTAGTGTGAGAAATGAGAGATCTCTTTTACTTTAGTTATAACAAAAAGGAAGAGATGAAACGAACACTGGAGCACAGGACAGATCTGTTGGTGTTACTGTTCTTTTTCTGCAGAACACAAAAAGCAGTGATTTACATCAACTAAAACCCTAACCCATCATTTTTCACTGACCATATTTTTTCCAGCAAACTGAAAAGACGATGACAGCTTCTTGAGGCTCTCCCATAAATGCCATTCCTCAGCATAACACAGAGCTGAACTGCTACAGTATTTCATCCGCAGGAATTAATCTCTGTGAATTGATCTTATGGCTGTGCTGTACTCATTTACCATTACCGACATGCACATATATTCCATGACTACTTGTAAAGGAGTAAGGGTCACATTTTCTACATAAATACGTACTCTTTATGTCTCTCATGCCCTGCTCTCATTAGCTATACACTAAATGATGTTAGACATGAGACTCAGTGTGTTGATTCTGGAAGGCAGCAGTTACACGTGGTTGCTAAGGTTTATAGTGTAGTTTTGCAGTTCATAATACAGGCAATTTTTACAATATAACACCCCTACTAATAAAAATAAAATTGTTACGTAAGGCCACTATTAAATAATGAAACCACTGCTCTGTTTAATTTACCTATTAAATTCTGTGTAGCAGTAAATGTTGTTATAGAGTTTGTTATTAATGTGAGTAACCTCAAGACTGCTGCCAACACTTCAAATGCAAGGTTTCTGTAAAGATGCTGGAATCACCTGATACAACGCTTTGCAACTTACTCCCTGTTACAGAACCAGGGTCAGAGTCCCAGTAATGAGATGAGACTCCCAGTAACGTTATGGACCGCGCTGGAATGGAGCAGGGGAGAGGAAGCCGAGCCCAGCTGTGAGACCCCTCAGGTGCCTCTGCCGCAGGACGGCAGCATGCAGGGAAAGACCAGATATTGCCATTTGTTTCAGTTCAGCAATCTATGTTTAACTTTAGAGTACGCATGAAATGCAAGGAAGTATCACAATGGTGAAGATTTGTTTTCAGAGTTCCCTTATCTCCATTAAGGACAGTGCAGGAGCTCCAGAAAAGGTGCTGAAGGGGCTCAGTCCTCTGCACACTGAGATGCTGTGACACCCTGAGGACAGCCTGGGCACAGGACACAGCCCTTGCTAGCCCCAGACCGAGTGCATGACGAATGACAAAGAGCTTTTTGTTATACCTAGAAAATATGTAACCATAAAAATAGAATTATTTTTTACCGTCATAATTAAGGAACTCTGCAATAATGGCTTTTTGGAATAATAAACTTCTTATGTAACTGCTTTTGTTTTTCCAAAAGAAAACATAGCAGCTTTAACAAAGTTCTGCCTTAACAAATCTTCGCTGTGACCTCAGGATTCAATTTTAACAAGTTGGTTCTAATCCTGTTAGTTTAAGATCAAAGAAAAAGATTCATTGGCAGAGTTAAATGGAGCAACATTGAAGGATTTGTAAAAGTAAGGCCAATATCCACACCAGTCCTTCTGTCCTAATTAAGTTTATATTTTTTCTAAGTATTGCTGGCAGGAATTAATGCTCAGAGACCTAAGCCAAAGTAGCTCGCTTTAACCCGAGGACGTTTTTTCACTTGCTTTGACTGTATTTTAAGTTTTCCAATTTGAAGTATTCAGCCTAATTCCCTACTTTAAAAACCAAGACTCTTTTCAGCAACTCTTTAAGTAACTGCTGTTTTCCTTTTATACGACCAAAGTCCAAGAGTCCATGGGCCTGACAATAAATATTCTGCTCTTTTTGAACGGTTCACTCTGGTGAAGGCACCAACAAAACCACAGTGCAACATTTTCCTCATAAAACATTTCTCTCTGTTCCTGTGGCTGCTTTATCGGTGTTGAAAAAATGGTGAGAAAACACTGACCACACGTCAGTGGTCACTGCTGTGTGGCTACACACAGGTAAATTCTGACACGCCGCAATGTGCATTCACTGTTCACTGATGCCCCCCAAAACAGAGCCTGTGATGGTCCATGGCCGCGGGGACCCTGTGCCCACTCCGAACACAGCAGCTGGGGGCAGGGGGCTCTCCCTGCCCTGATAACGCGGCTGCTGGGCAGGGTTATCTCCACCCAAAAACATCGGTGCTGCTGGGGCTGGTGACCCCCAGAGCTGTGCGTGCAGAGATGAGCTCCTCAACAGAAAATGCTCCCCAGAACAGATCATGTATGGAATATTTCCCTTTCCTTCAGAGGCGCTGAGGAGGAGGGAGGTGTGAGAGGACAACCAGCCTGCCCCCAGCCCATGTGGAGAAAGGAAACAGGCAAGCCAAAGTTGGAAATGTCTGAAAGGTAAGCGAACACACAAAACTATCACTGGAGCCCCTCATAATGTCATTCATCTTCTAGTCCTTGCAACTTCACACTGGCTGTCCCCGAAAAAAACCCTCCATCCTATATATGTGTATGATTCGCAAAACAGACACTTTACTTCAGCGCAAGTGAAGCACTTGTTACTCCTCCCTTCTGTTCTACGCAGTGGTCTGAATAAATGCTACAGGACGTGTGATTTTGATAGCCTCCTTGCTTACCCTAAGATGAAGGAATGTTTCTGTTCTTAAATGACTCCTTGGCTCGTATACAGTGTAGTACTCAGTATCAGGTTGTCCTGAGACAAAACGGAGAGGCCAAAATGCAGTTATCAGAGTTGTGGTGGTGAAACATCCAATACCGTAACGTCAGTTCTTTGTGGCCTTCCTGGAAACCAGGCAACAAACAGTTAACTTAGTTCATCCATTTCTGTATCTGTGTCTACATGCGATCTGCAAACTTAATTAAAAACAACTGGAACTGCCGAAGTGTAACATTACTGAGCTTAACTTGTATTCTGTCATGACTTCAAAATGCAAATGCGCTTTCTGACTTGTTATGGAAGTCCTGCTTGCCAGACACTTCTAAGTAAAGCCCAGGAGACTGGATTTACATCTTCCCTCTCTTAACCCTTCTCTTAATCACTTCCCTCTAATTCCACTTTTTTCAATGTGTGTGGCTTGAGCAAAGCCTCTTCTCTGTAATTGTTTTCTAAGTTGGCAAAGGACAGTGCAGGGTGTGACCCTCCTCCAGTGTTCTGTGCACAACTGTATTCTCCTGTGCCCCATCCTCCTACGAGCTCTCCCACGTCTCTGTTAAGTAGCCAAGATTATACAAAGCAGTCAGATTCCTGTTTCACATCTGTGTCTTCCTACAGCAACTGGATCCATAAAATGAGTTGTCATCATGGTATCTGATAGCATTCTGAGCCAGAGGTGCTGTATCTTCATGTTTGGGAGTGAGTGGGTTCCCTTTCAGCCGCAGAGGATGCTGTATCTCACTGCACCACACTAGCAATAGCAGTGAGAGATGCTGCTGAGAACTGCAGAGGAGCAGAAAAAGGTTCACACCAAAGGAGATGACACAGTCACTGGAGAGATACTGCAGTAAAGGGGTCCTCAAATGTTCCTCTTTGCCAGCGATTCATTTTGAGCTATTACCTTTGCTGTGTATTTTGCAGCCTAATATTACAGAGACTGAAAGTGCCTCTTGGTTGACGTGGGCCACTAAAGCTTCCTGGCGCAGCAGAGCAGCTGGACGTGCAGGGGCACACACCCCCTGCACACTGCCCTGTGCACGGATGGACGGCACAGCATCGCGTGTGAGAGCACTGCTCCCCGGCAGTCCTCAGGATGAGAATGTCAGCCTAAACAACAGTCAGCATTGTGCTCTTGAAGACACTGTATGTTAGTCCAACACTACTGCTTTTGCCTTAATTCCCTTCTGTTTATGCCACCCGTTATTCAACAGTAAGCTTGTCTGACAGCTTTTGGCATACACTGATTTTTTAATAACTGCCATCCACTGGCATTCGCTTATTTCCTTAATAAGTACCATCCACTAAGAACACATACCAGAGATGTAAAACAGTTTTATTAAATTAAGCAGAGGCACAAACCATTAAAATTATTTTCTCACTAATAAAAGGCAAATGTTTAAATTTATTAAGACTATACTGAGTTCAAGCTATGTCAGGCTATTTTGCAATACCTCCCACACCAGTTTTTATGGGTTTTTAGAACAGGAGTTTAAACGACACCATTTTCTTACCAAATATAGCATTTTCCAACGTTTGACTGTTCCTCCCTGCACTGCCCTTGTGAGACGTGGCAGCAGCCGCCACTGCCCATTTTCCTGCCCTTGCTCCAGCACCGCTCCTGCTCTGGGGCTGTGTCCCCTCCGACCCTGCCCAGGCCCTGCTGCGGAGCTGGGCTGGGCTGACCTGACCTGCAGCCCACGGCACACACGCAGCAGCACTCCCTGCCCCAGCTGCTGCCACCTGGGCTGCTCCTGATAATCCCATTTATCACCTGGCTATCTCATTTTCTTCATGGCATCCCAACTGCAACAAAGCCTGTAGTCTTCACGATGCATAATGCAACTTAGTTTTATTTCTCTTCTATAAAAGCTTACAGAAAAATGGAAAAAGATATTATTATTCACTATTCACTGCACACGGGAATATCGACTATATCTGCTTTACGTGGAAATCAGTATCATCAGATATTGCATACTTTTCCAGCAGAATAATCTCTTCAAAAGAATGAGCCAGGAAAGTATGCTTACGACCTAAATACTCACTATATTATGCTAAACAACAACAACAACATGTTGTAATATTTAGAGTTCACTGTTAAAGATGGAGTGTTCCCAAAAATCTTCGGTTTTGACTGGTGCATTCTGGTATTCAAGTGCAGGCACTGTTAGAACGATGCTTACTTGAACCCTGCTAGCAGAGCACTTTGGAACAGTCTCAGCAAAGGAAATCTCAACATCTGCAAACATCAGTATTTTGGAATTGATCTCTGATCAGTAATCCTACCAACAATCATAGAATCACTGAATCGTTTAGGTTGGGAAAAACCTTTAAGATCACCGAGTCCAACCGTTAACCCTGCACTGCCAGCTCCACCGCTAAACCACGGCCCTCAGTGCCACATCTAGAGTGGGTTCCAGAGCACTTCACGGTTCTGGCTCGTTTCCTGTTTCTACAGTGGGTTCTGCATGGTGGTTCCAGACCAGGCTGCAGGTGGTTTGATGGTTCCAAAGTGGGATCATGGTTTGGCTCACTTGTTCATTCAGGAGCTGGTTCAAGACCATGGTCTAACTCTAGCTCACTTGCTGTTTCAGGGCACGTCTTGGTTCTGGAGCAGGTTCTCATTAGTTTGCAGGTTCCAGCTCACTTTGCAGTTCTAGAGCAGGTTCCAGGTCACACTGTGGTTCTAGAGCAGGTTCTAGACTACATTCTAGGTAATGCAGTGGTTCTGGAGCAGGTCCTAGGTCAACCTGTGGTTCTATTCTATTTAACGTCTCCTAGCAGTTCAACACCTGAGACACCATCTCCCTCACCAGCTTTTGTGTATACAAATGATCAAGTAGAAATGGTAATCGTGTGTAACAATTAATGCCAATTATTATAGTGACTTTATCAATCTAGACATCAAATTCCAGTGGCACACCCACCATATGACACATGGGCTTTTCCTCCTGGAAAGCGAGCCACAGAACACCCACAAAGGCTGGGGTGCAGCCCTAGCCCACAGCCGCTGCTGAAACCTCTCTCCCAAGAGTCCCTCCGTGAGGGCCTCACACTCACTCATGTCCTTTTAGGTGAACGTGACCCCCACACACATATGGGGTTTGGGAAACAAATCAGGGTCCTTTGACTTCCCAAGGGCTATGCAAGCTCTGAGCAGAACAGCTATATGCCTTCCTCACTGTGAACCACAGCTCTAGGCCTTTCCACATCATTCTTCCCATTTTCCTCCCCCTTTTCTACCTCCCTGTAAGATTTCTGAACAACCAGGCAAAAATGGGGAAAGAACATGAGCCAGCATCACTGACAAAAAAATGTTCACGCTTAACTATCACTGCAGTAAGAATGTTGTAAAATATGTCACGAGTTCTCACTGGCACATCCCAAAACCTTCATGCTGTGAAATGGTGCTGTGCCAGAGCCACACATATATGGTCATCCAAGACATGTCAAATATGCAGTGCTCATTCACGCTGTGGGTGCTGCTGATACGGGACATGGTATACTACAG
Source organism: Mesitornis unicolor (assembly GCF_000695765.1). Taxonomy (NCBI): domain Eukaryota; kingdom Metazoa; phylum Chordata; class Aves; order Mesitornithiformes; family Mesitornithidae; genus Mesitornis; species Mesitornis unicolor. The sequence goes on from NW_010171197.1 coordinate 144,061, forward strand.
TACTGAACATTTTGGTATGTCCTACTGCATTTTTCTTCTCGTATTCTGTTGGTTTCTTTTGGGTAACACAGTATCAGGTTAGTATCTCTATCATTGCCATGTCACTATCATACTATACACTTACTGAAGTCATCAAAACATACGACTTATCTGTAGGTACTTGTACAACAGCAGTATTTTATCAACATTTCATACAGTATATCTGGAATGCTTTCTGATTCCTCAGATGTCTTTAATTTTCTGCAGTAATGTAAGAAAGATTAAATGCAAAGCCTGGCAAATAAACCTCCGGCATTGCATAACACAGAGAGAGATGGATTTTTTGTTACTGTTCTGCTAGAAGAACTCACAAAATGGGGATTTATTTTCTCCCTAAATTCTTACTAAGTTTCCGAACTACACTTGTGCAAGGTATTTATGTTCTAGAAATGGCAGTCCTATGGCACGAGTCAGCCTGTGCTCCCAAAAAACGCTCCAGGTGCGCAGGAGCAGAGCTCTCAGGCTGCGGTTCCTGGGGAGAAACAGCCCTGAACGTCCCCCTTCCACCCCTGCCAAGACCCTGCAGTGCAGGCGTGTTCCGAGCCTCTTGCGGCTGGTTTCCTTTTGCCATAGACGGAGTGGTAAAAACGGAAGAAACGGTCACTGTTGTCACATGGCTGGTGTGAACCTGGGGAAACGCTGGGGCAAATTCCCAGCTGGTGCCGGTCCCGCAGCCCTGGATGTCAGCAGATCCATGCTGAAGAATTGCAAACTTGTGCGTGTTCGGATCACATGCTGGTTTTTTATGGGTCTGTAGATGTGACAGATTTTCTGCTGGGTCCCAGCTGCTCTCACTTTCCTATTTTGTGGACCAGATCCTCAACCAGGGTAAAATCACGGAAGATGGGGCCAAACCACGACTGTGCCAGCTTACGCAATCCAACAGTTTAACTTCCCAGAAGTCGCTGTGTGAGAGTAAACGGAGCGACACCGCTGTGTAAAACACAGGCAGCAGATCCTCTGGTCTTGAAAATGTCCGGAGGGAGTTGCAAGGTGTAGATGTCTGCAGGGGGCTGTGGAGCCTGCACAGTGCCCGGGCTGACTGTGGTTTATGTTTGTGTCCAGGTACACGTGAATTTTCCATCCCCCAAATAGACTCAAGCGCTGTGTTACACAGTCACAAGAGATTAACATTCCTGCACATTTTCTACAAGTATTGGCCGTGCTGAGAAAGCAGCAGGGGAAGTACCGTTTGTTTTATGCTTACAAGAATCCTTTACAGATACATATATTTTCTTAGCATTTCTTATTAGCATGAATTAAAATATTCCATTTGGGCAAAATGTTATTTTAGTTAATTTCCTACAGACTGCGTTCAGCCCATTTCTAAGTGAATGGTGAATAAGTCTTCAGTTGAACACAGCGCTTTCAAATCCTGCTGCTTAGCATAGCTCCCTGCTTCTCAAGTATTAATTGTATCTGGTTATGTTTAAATGTCATTAAAATATGCAGCAAGTGATCTATGGGGATTCATATTTCTACCAAAAATCGAGTCTGCACCTTAACTTCCCGCTGCAGGAATCTGGGATGGGTTTGTCCCGCTGTGCCTGCTGCAAACATCTGCCGCTTCTAAACACTGGAAAGAGTCCTTGCAATCCAAACGTCAACGTTGTAGCCGAACGCTTTTCAGAGAGAATATTGCTATTTTGTCAACTGTTTCAAGAAAGGGAAGGGGGAGAAGCAGTGTAGCAGTAAGCCAAAAGTGCTTTGACTTGCTTTCTGTTTTAAAGTGTCTCGGTGAGCGGTGTGCCAAGAAAAACAGAGTCCAGAGCAGGGAGCAGCGGGGAGATCCCGTTACAGCGGCCCAGCACGTCAGGAGCCCGAGCAGCCTCCGGCACGGGAAGGGAACCAAGGGGAGAAGCGGGGACCGGCCGCCCCTGCGCCCAGCAGTTGACTTCCTGGGGGGCTCGTGACAGGGACCCCGCTCTGCAGCCGGCCCTCGCGTGAGGGGAGATCAGGAGACCACTCGTGTGAGCGGGACAAGCAAAGTCTGGCCCTGGCTGGGGGAAAGGGAGAGGGCTGACTATTATCGGAATAATAAGCAGAAATTGGAAAAGTGTAAGTGAACAGACGTACTGGACTACGAATTGCTACACAGCCAGTATGGCCACCACTGCTTTTTAGAGCTTTACCAATGAGCTTACAGTAAGATAGGAAAACCAAAACCACCCCCTCCCCAGCATATATGTGTATTTTCTCTTCTGGGTATATTTGTTAGTCTTATTTGAGCAACCAAGTATTTCTGTCTAGTTAGGGTATTGATCATAGCAAATTACGAAGGACAAGCCAGCAACTCACTCCTATATACTTGCACAGGGAATTGGGACAAGCCTACAAAGCTCCTATTTATCGCTCTTTGAAAAAGAAAGCAGGGCTGGCTTTCCTTCCAGGCAGGCAAAGAGGGAATGGGGAAAATGCAGAGAGCACATACAAAGAGGGAGACTCCTACTGCCATGGGTCAGTGCCAGACTGTCCCCCACGTCACGCTACACACAACACCTCTGCCTTTCAGAGGGAAGATAAAACGGCAGAAGGAGTCAACTTAAAAAACAAAACTTGTGAGACTGTTTTAACTGATCACACTGGACCTGCTGTTGCCACGTACGGTCACTGTCGCTGCAGGGGTCAGAGCTGCCTGCCGGTGAGCCCAAGTGGCTGAGCTGGACCTCCTGTGTTTTAGAAGTCACGCTGTTTGATCAGGGGTAACCTGTCAGGGCTAGAGCAGGTGGGCCTTGAACTTTGGTGGTGCTGCAGTGACCTGCAGCAACCCTGCTATTCCTGTCCTTTGCTTCTCGGAGTGAGCTGCCAGTCTGCTGGGGACACAGGCTCCCACAGGCCATGAATGCCATCGATGGCACAGACCACTTCAGAGAGACCGACACCTTCCAGGACGGCGTAAAAAGAGGGACAACAAGGAAAGTAAAGCTGTGCTGCTTCTTGACAGTGGAGAAGAGGTGTGGCACTTTAAGGGTCTTAAAACCGCAACAAATTCACTCCAGATTTCAACTGTGATGCACACGAGAGTAGAACACAGCAATGAGACCCTGGAGTCACCCTGCCTGACCACCAGGATGGGATCTTTGGCTTGCCCTGGGAGAAGCAGGGGGCACTCAGAGGCCTTGACAGCCCTGACCAGCCTCACCTGGGGCCTCTGCCCATCCCACCCACAGGCCCTGAAGTCCACTTAAGCTCAGGCCTGGGAGTGCAGTTCCCTCCCTTTCCAGCCCTGTTCCTCAGCTGTTTGGATTTCCTGACCATGGACCTGGCTTGCTGCCTCAGCCCTGCCTGGTGAGCACTGTGCTGTTGGTAGGATGTGTTGTTATCACTACCCTGCTTTATTGTAGTGGTTTTGTTTTTAATGGGGTGTTTTACATTGCTATCAAAATTGCATTTTAGTTGTATTAGGTCAAGAACTGCTGTCTGTTACTGGTTGGATCTTTCTGGGTTTTGGCACTTTCCATGTTACATTGGTTGGATCCTAGTGAGACTCTTTGCTAAGAAAGACAACCAGGAGGCATGAAACTGAATTGGGAAAGGCTGTATTTTGTTGTGGATGAAAAGGGATCAAATCTTCTTTGATCAGATTCAAGGTCTCTAGTTGAGTTCTTATCAAAGTCTTTCTGGTAGATGCTGCTTCTTATGTCTGTTAAGCTGAAGATCTCTCCTAGAGGTGGAGGCTAATCCAATCCTATTGCATTTTTTGGTTGAAAAGACTGAGCTCCTGACAAAAACTTGGAGCACTTCAGGTTTGCTCTAATTTGTGCCTTGCTGCCCGCAGTCCCGAGGGGCTGTTCAAGTTGCCAGATGACTGTGGAAGGATGAGTGATAATTTGCTTAAGGCATTTCCACGAGGCTTCGGTCTACCAGCCACCCCTTTGAAACTGCCACAATCCTCCTCTCTTCCTCTGCTCTGCTCGAACAAGAGGAACCATGATCACAGAATCACAGAGTCTTAGGAGTTGGAGGGGCCCTCGAAAGCTCATCCAGTCCAACCCCTGCCAGAGCAGGATCACCAGACCAGGTCACACAGGAAGGCGTCCAGGCGGGTTTTGAATGTCTGCAGAGAAGGAGACTCCACAACCTCTCTGGGCAGCCTGGCCCATGCTTTGGCACCCTTACAGTAAAAAAGTTTTTCCTCATGTTCAGATTGAACCTCCTATGCTCCAGCTTGCATGATGTTCCCCTTCCACTGGTTTACAGATGAACCATGCTGTGGATGATAAAACTACTAACAGTGCTGCCAATACTCCCCACAGTATCAGACCAGCAGAACCTGGTCTGAACGCACAGGGATCTTGATTGTGGTTTCCCTGCGGTTACGTGGTTCGATGTTGCTACTTATTTCTGAACACAGCAAAAACAGCCAGTGCAACTTGAATGCATTTTGTAAAACTGACTTGGTTTGCAACTAATCCTTTAAATCTGTATGGCGATAGGAGAATCCAGTGGTTGGAGTGCAGAAATAAGATCCAAAAAACTGGTTTCTAGTGCGGCCTTCTGCCCCTTGCATCACCCCTCTGCACCTATAGATCTCCATCTGTAAAAACACAGGCAACAGCTCTCATCCACCTTTATAAATGGCGGAGATGCTCTGATGAAAAGGGTTCTTAACATATGAAAGACATTAAAAGAGTTGCAGAGAGTAAAAGGCATCAGCCAAATATCCAGCCAGAAATATAGTAAACTGCAATTGCTCACTGCTGACCTTCTCACATCAAACTTTCCAAGACAAGGTACAAAACACTGCAAGAAACACAGTCCAGAAACTAAATCGGAACTCTGATTATCAAGGGAAAATCAATTTGGAATTGAAGAAGTTAATATGCTTCAGAATCAAGTAAGCAAAAGACTGTTCTGACAAAAACCTGTAATCCAAAATACAAGTTGCCATTTTTTAAAGGAGCTTTTATTATTCTAAAAACCTTGTACACAGTAGTGTGAGGAAAGCTTATTGTGTGTGTGTGTATACTGTTCAAATTCTGCTATCAATTACACTGATACAAATCTGGAACAACTCCAGTGCTATTTACATCTGTTTAAATTAGACCAGACTGTGGTTTGTTAATGAGGTATAGACTTGCCAGCGCTGTGTACTGTTCTGTGAAAGCAAAGACTTGTTGAAATCAGCTTTTCGTTTTCACTAGTGGTATTGGTGCTTAAGGGCTATTTCCTGCTCTATAGCAATGGATACAGTTGTAGTAAGTCTCTGCTTCCCAATATTTAAAATGATCACCTATGAAAACTCTTGGGTTGTTTGAATATACTATGATGACAAAAAGCTTTGCACGTATAAATGTGACTTAGTGGTGAATCCCAATGTTTTTATGAATTTTGTACTAGTGTCTCTGCCTGTATTGGATCACTCACTCTTTTTTTAGCCAACAATTTAAGGTGTTCACTGTTTTCTATAGTAAAGCATTGCCTTGCACTGGGTTTGCTCCTAAATCACCATGGCAGACTTTATCCTGTACATTGCTTGGTAAGATAGTTTTGGAATTGGAATGATGTACAATTAGAAATGACACTGGTTATTTTCAGAATCCTCACTGAGTTACTAATTAGGTAGAAGCATTGACAGATGTTTGCACAAGGAGAAAATAAGGCTTGCTGCACCTATTAAGGGCCTAAAAAATTAATTTATTAAAAATAATACAGTGCTGCTTCTATTTTCATTCCTTACATTCAACTGGTGCCAGCTGTGCTTTACTACATTCCGATGGCACTTTTCATACCACTAAAACAATAGTTGGTGACCATGTAACAAATTACAGTGTAGTAACTCTAAACCTATGCAGCCATTTAGGTCAGGAAACATAAAATAACATCTTATAAATAACTCGCTACAACAGCTCTTAGAGGTGAGGAGAAAGGCAGTAATAAAGGTTTTAAGAATTACACATTTTAATTTTACTTTTGCTATGAAATAGTATCAATTGTTCAAGCCAGGATGGGTTAAGCTCTTCCACTGGTATGAAAAAAGAGCTACATTTCAATCATCTGACGGTGAAACAAATGTCTCCAGTACTTAGCGGTTTTGAACAACCTCGGTTCACTGTGAATTCTTTAACGCTGTGCGTTTTGCTGCTTAACATCCTTCTAACAAACAATCCAACGAAAGCCAGATGGTTTCAAGTGAACTTCGCTTTGTTCACTCAAACCCAGAGTACAATTCTGGGGGTTCACTCACACTTCCCGTGACCGCTGCATGAAGTCGATGGACTTTCACACTGACCAAGCCAACCGTTTATGACAGGAGTGATGAGAGCCAATAGCTCTCGTACGCCACAGGAATGCACGAAATGGAAACGAAAACTATTTTCAGAACAAGCTACATTGCAAATGCTCCATGTTCGTGAGCTTGCTGTGCTGGGATAGGATCTGAGAGACCTGGGCTGACTTTCTAAGTCTACCAGGCTGCTTGTATCACCCTGAACAAGTCCATGTAACTCGGCTTTAAATCTTTGGAAAGGTCAGAATAACTCACCTTCTCCTACCATGGACCAGTACAAACACAGAAGGAGGTTTGGCTTGAGGCCATGTGCAGTGTCTAGCAAAAGGGAAATGCAAGGAACTAGGGTGTACCTACAAACTGGACTAAAATAGTGCACAAAAACTGAACTTGACTATTTGCCTTAAGTCAAATAAGATACAGATTTTGATTACAAACAGTATCTTGCATCAGAAAATGTCACCAGTGCTGGCAGCAAAAAAGCCAGGAGTTGAGTGGGAACTGCTGGAGCAGAGCAGCAGAGTGGTGCAGAACGGATCAGTAAGAAATCTGGAGGAAAACGGACGCAGGAGATAGGGGAAAATGTGCACTTCTGCATTATGCCCTCATGCAATGTGTATACCAGAAATGAGAAGAGAAAGTTTACAAAGCATGTTATGCTTAATAATCACGGTTAAATTTTCTAACGGGGATATCTTGTATGGTTTAGATACTGAAAGAAAAATAACCAACGTGTCAAGAAAGCGTCAGTGGTTTTTGTTAGAACAGACATAACTACACACACACTATTCAGGACAGCACGCAGCACCGTTTAGTGGAGCTTTAAGAGTGTAATTTCAAAAGATTTTAATTTAAGCTCTAAGCAGCAATGACTTTTAAATAACAAGTTCACTACAGATAAATGGCTGTTGTTTCAATACTAACAATGCAAACTAATGCTTCAGTACGTTGAGCTTTCTGGCCCATTTCTGAGAGAAAACATTATGCCAATTTAAAGAAAGCAGCTGGTTTGCATTTATAAAATTTGCATTATCTTTTCTTGGAAGCGGATCATCAGCCTTGGGTTAGGAAATCTGGAAATATTTCCCTGACTGTTTCTGAGCTGATTTCCGTCAGCATTTTTCCTCACTCTGACTTCAAGAGGAAGATTTGACCATGTGGTCACAATTTATCCTTGATTTCCATTAGCAGAGGTGAATACTGAAAGCAGGACTTCATCTGAAAAGTTTCAGGACATAGTTCTCAAGTATTAACTATGTTAGAAGTGTTCAGATCACCTAAGTACTTTGGATCACTAGCTGGAAAACAACTGCCATAGGACAGAAGGACTGGCATTTTTTAATTCACTTGTGTTTTTACTTTAGATTTTCCCTTGCTGTTTGCAATTCTAACTTCAAAAAAATTCTGCTAATAGGGTCCTTTCCCCCTCTTAATTCCTATCATGAAGTCACGAACCAAATCCTAGTTGTCCCATTCATTCTTCACTGATACAGATTACTCATTAGAAGTATCAGTTGTTACCAAAGAAAATACACTGATCTCATCGGCCTGGAATTGTAGGTCACCTCTTCACCTAATGTAGATCACCCATGGACGTCCACCAAATCAAAGCAACTCTGTTTAGCAGAAGATAACTGGTCCCATGAGATATACAACCAGCAGGCTTTGCAGAAAGATCAACAGTTGCAATGGCCAAATGTGCTTTTTCCATACCTTTTTTTTTCTTAATTGGCCATTAGGCCAAAAATGAAACAAAAGGAAAGGAAAAAAACCCTCTGTAAAATCAAATAACCTAAAATTAGGAGATCAAGAGTTGAAGGCTGGAAATGTACACTTGTGTATCACTGCTGTATCAGTGCAGGTGTGGTCTGCTCTTTTGAGCCATGGACCGAGAGGGCTCTTGAACAAGAACAGGGTCCCATTCTCTGACTCCCCTCTGACCTCGTGCACGTCACAGGGGCTGCTCTTCTACAGCTTTATCAATGTTGGAAGCAAAGACATTAACAGGGAAGCATCAGAAACACAAACCAGGGCCTGCATTCTTCAGATTACTGCTGTGTGCAAACACCCGGCGTGTCAGTCAACATCAACACCGACCAGCGACTTCATCACGGCCAAAATATGGATAATACAGTCCAAGGTGATGCTCAACTTCATGTCAACTGGTCACACTGAAATGAGTGGTTGCATAAACTAAGCAGGAGAACTGGATTCTTCTAAAAGCTCTTTGGAAGTATGTAAACACATGATGTTGTGCCTTGGTAGAAAAGGTGTGAAGTAACGGGACTTTAATAGCCTACCAGGATCAATAAATACCCACACTAGTGTAAACACCATCTCATGCTAAAACTGGTGTGTTTACCGGCGAGATCCAGCAACCCTTCTCCTCACACTCAAGCTTTGAAGGCTGCTCTGATAGAGCAAGTATGTTGCAACTAAGTCTTGAGGTGTATCTACAGCAAGAGCCAGACCCCTGCCCCTAGGTGATGCTCTAAAAAAGCATCCGAGAGAGGTTTCTGTGCTCCAAGCCCCACGAGACACTTGCAGTGATTATCAGCAATAACATGTAAAAACTTCATAGCTCTTTTCTCAGATTTAGGCCAAATATTTGTTATGTATATGAACAACTTAAAATGAGAGTAAGTCCTGATTTGCATTACGTGACTGGGAATTGCACATACTACAAAAGTTAAGGTAATCAGAATGTCTCCAAGTCTCAAAATTTTGAAAACCTGAAATGTCTTGCATAAAATTATACAAATTGTGTTGACATGTTTCAGAATTAATAATAAATAGTAACACATACAGAGCTGTATGTTTAGCCAACAGGAGGCTGGAGTGCTGTATGGGTCGTAAGAGCGATGCTGACAGCACAGCAGTGGGGCAGTTAACGAAGGGTAGGATGAAACACAGCACCCCGTGCTGTTCTTGGGTGTCCACCTGGCAGAGTAAACCAACTCACATCCAGCTACACACCTTGTGTAAATCCCTATCACAACCGGTAACTCCTTTTCTTTAACACTAACAAACATTTGTTGCCTGAACCAGGTAGCGAAATCCAAGCCCAACTTAAGCAGAGGTCAGCCTGGCCATTTACTTTCACAGAAGTTGGAAAAAAGCCATAATTTTTATTTCTGAAAACATTCTGGCTTGATTGAGTCAAGTGGAATGTTCTTACAGCAACAAACTCCCTTAAATATTTCAGCACAATTGGATTACAATTATTTTAGTGCACTTAGCCCTGGAGACACTGATGTATCCATAACAAAGTTGAGTGCAATAAGATCCCAGAATAGGAAGGACTTTTTCTCAAAAATGTGGCATGATTATATATATTTTTTAAAACTCCTAAGGGTAAGATACTTCAAGTCTGCAGATGTATGCATCTATTTTGGGAAAGTACTAAATCATAAAAATGTTCTGAAAATTGCGTTCAAGACGTTTATACGCACACACGGATCTTTTGTGAGGGCAGGTATTTAAGAGTTAATGTAATTTACCTGGTGGTTATCTGGCCTATCTAGGAATGGTCACTCAAGTACCTGAGGGACTCTGGAGCTCGGCAGTAACCAGACTAATGTTTAATACTGCACACCTACGCTTGCCTGATGTTGTGGTCTTCCACAGGAAGCAGGGAGTGTAATCTTTAGAAAGCTTATTGCTGTGCAGGTGATGTTTCCATGGAGCACGCTGGGTGTGCAGCATTTCTGTACTGTCTGCTTTGAAAGCCATTTAAAGCCTTGTTGATGGGGGAGGTAAATAATCTTCATTTCATATTTGTTAGCAAGGGAGGGTTTGAATAATTTTGGGATACACCTGTCTGGATTGGTTTTGTTCTCTGAAGTATTTCCAGATTTTGTTATGCAATAAATATTACCACAATTTGCAACATTTTACAACAGTAACAAAGAAACCTGGGAGTTTTGCTGTGTTATATTCCTCCTGCCCCCAAGCACCTCTCGTTAGCTCTCCCTATCAGAGGTGCAGCTATACAAGGGGATGTATTTTTTGGTCAGTGCAGTTCTAAAATCCTCTGCACCTGAGGATCAACAAAACCCACAATGGGCTGTGCCATTTAAAACGTCCCTTTCCTGAAACGCTCTGCAGCTCTTGTGTCAAACTGACAGTTTGGTACCTCCAGGCGTAGGTACCGAATACGCCAGACGTAGGTACCTCAGCCAAATGTGCATTTCAGATGCAAGTGTGTTTTTCATCAATCAGTACACTGGTGTGAACCAAATTGTTGTTTTGGATGGTATTACTGAGAACAAACAGTTGCTCAGAGAAGACTGCCGCTGTTGCTTACAATCTTTTGTAGAATTAGATTGCTTTTTCACGTTTCAACTTTGTTCCTAACACTTTTCTGTAACTTTTGCTTATTTTAATAACAGCTGAGGTGTAAAAAGAAGTAATTCAAACAGACTGAATGTTCTGGACCATTAGCAAAAGTATTCATGGCGTTAGTCTGGCATATCTGTAAGAACGTATCATGGTGTTATTCATTCACTGTAATACACTGCAGTCAGCAAGTGGATAAAGAGTGACTGCAGACCGAGTTGAGTGTTGGATTGCGCAGGCACACAAAGCTTCACCAACTTCAGCTGGAAATTACTGCAGTCCCTGCTCATTGAAAGTCCAAGGGGTTGCATTTTCCAACTCAGCGCACTTACTGTAAATAAGAAATATTCCTGCTCACACAAGACTTGAAAGAATTCCCTGCACTCGAGGGCAGGACTTGCTACCTGGATTTGCTCATGGATATTCCCACCTCTTCCCTTTACTCTCCCATGCCACAGTGGGTTATATGAATACAAGACTGCGCAGATATCTGAGTAAAATCTAAAGGTCTTAGGGGTAAGACAGCATAATTTCTTGCTCTGATACGTTTTCAGTGCCTGTACAAAAATCCTGAGCTTTCTTTGCGCTGTGTTCACAGTCTGTGGGGTTGGCAGTGACACCAGCACAGACAGGCACGTTTCTGCCATAGGAACGATGCTGTGGTGCTCTCAGAGGAGAGCCAAGGACCAGCGATCACCTGCTCTGCCAGTGATGTGTGATCCCTATGGCTCACTACTGGGCAATGCCAGTCATTCTGCCAGCATTTCAAGGAAAAGATCTCTTTCTGTGTCTAGCAAGAACCTTTATAGACTTGCTGGGTGCTGAGGACTTTTCATAGGCTAGACTATTGCCTAGGATCATTGAGGAATCCTCTATTATTGACTTCAGTAGACATATCCATTTCCAACCTCGTAGAAGTCAGTGGGGATAATCAGAGTCAGAAACTGCTTGACTTCAGTAAGAGCAGCAGAAAACATGGCCTGGGTAGTCATGAAATACTGTGCTGTCTTTTTACTGAGTTATGTCTCATATGTTGATTTAAAAACAAAATCTATTGTCTATATTCATTGTAAATAGCTTGATTTCATTCTATACAGGCACACTGAGTTTGTAGAAATATGTTTCAGTACAGACATGCATCTTTTTGCTGGGACTGTTTCTGTTCTACTGCAGAATTCTCCAAGAGACACTTCTTTCCATAAAGCACAAATAAAATATTTAATTACAGAGGCTCCAACAAGACATGCCTATAATAAACAAAACAGAACACTTCTCCTTTTGCATTAGTTTTGTATTGTCATAGATATCTTGAAGCTTGGAGTTATACTAGCATAAACGTTTGCAATTAATAGAAAATCATCACCAAATACTTGCAATTAAACACTATCTAGTGGTGTGAACTGCTGTTCCAATCAAAGTCAAGTTCTGTAAAACTTCAGGCAGCGATTTACACTAACTTTGCCTGGAAAGGGCTGTGTAGATGCCTCAGTGCCTTTTGAGGATAGCAAAGAACAATAAATCAGGCTAGTTTGGATTTGATTCTACAACTGGAAAAGATTACACTGATCCCTACGAAAAGGAGAGGCTAGAATTCTGATGCACAGCATTTGATGGTTACACTCATTTTTGTCATGAAGAAGAAAGGAGCAAATTGTCCATATGCTTTTAAATAGTACTGTCAACATACTGTATTTCTAAATCAGCTTAATCCATTTTGCTATAAATGGAAACCATGCTTTCAGTATTTCTGGTGGGAATTAGTTAACTAAGTGCTAAAACTTGCCAAACTGCATTTTATATAAAAAAGGAGCTTCATGAATCAAAAGCAGTGTTCAGCTGCATATAAATAGGCTTCCAGGAAAACGTATGCCTTGTAATCGCATCTTGATAGTCTAATACCTTGTATAAAATCCAGGAACTATTTTCTGCATCTGCCAGTGTTTACAACGTGGAGCCTTAAGTCTGCCCTCCTACAGTTACTATTTCATACAACTTCATTTACGGCCAAAACCTGAACTGGCTTCCTATTTAGAGCTTGGAGGATATTTACCTGTCAGGTGAGCACCAAGTGTCTCATTCCAGTCACCCTTCCTATGTGGAATGGGATGCAAGAAAAAACTCAACCCAAAGGAGAAGGTAAATGGTCAAACACGTGTGCACTGGCAGTGAGGAGCGTCCTGCAGAGCTGGACCTCCTGTGCAAGGACACAGTGACGTTCATTCCAGTGCTGCCTTCCTTTATGGCTGTGGAGGCAAAACTGTCTGAAACTAGAGCAGAAAGCTCAGCTGCACACAGAGCAGACACTGGGTATGTATTTCACTGCATCACCTGAAGCGAGAAGGCAAAGTAAATGTCAGAGGAGGTAGATAATTAAGTTTTAAGAGACTGGATAAACTGTTCCCATTTGAGGAGAACTTGAGACAGGCAAGAAGGGATGTTCACGTGAGCTGGGCTTGGCTGGACACAGCACTCTGGTGTCCAACCTTCAGATTCCCCATGGCTCTTCTGACCCCATCTGGTGCAGGTGTATCTATATCTGACCCCATCCGGTGCAGGTATATCTGCAGGGTTTCCAGTGCATTATCAGGTGCTTGTTTTGCTTTCAGCTGGAGAGGCCCTTCAGGAGGGAGATACCTTTTACTGTCTGCTTGCCAGCAGTAGGTTCAATAGATGTGACTTACAAAGAGGGGGGAAAACGGAGTAAGTGCTTGGAGAGGATTGACAGACGCAGTACGTCCAAGCCAGTCTGCAGATAAATAACAAATGGTGCTGCACACACAGAATTATCCTTTCCCTCTCTGCTGAGGCATTTCAGCTTGTGAACAGTGCCTTTACTTTTTCATGTGTTGCTGAAAACTGAACATATGGTTACGCTCAATGATAACAAGTCAGAATCATTGTCAGATGAACAGATTAAAACCAGGAGAGAAATCGGACCCGCTCGGATGCTGTGGCACCAGTGCCCTCCCACTCAGCTGCAAGCACCACCATCACTGCATGCCCAGCTCCTCGCAGGCTTTGCTGGAAGCACCCTGGCAGCAGGATAGCAGGAAATATTCATGTTAATGATGTACGATTTGCAAACACTTTCCACAAGAGAGAATTTGGCATTGATGTGATTATTTGCTGTGAAGAATATGCTATCGCTGTGTGGCTCGATGCTGAGCCTTTGTCAGGAAGAACGTGGTCCTGGCACAGACGTTGCACTCCTTTTCAGAAATGGCAGCTTAAGTTTTGCAGCACTCCTGACAAACAAGTAAACCCTGTGTAATGTTTTGTGGAGTCTCCTCTTTCACAGCTTGCTTTCCTGACTGTGAACTGCCCTTCTCTGGGGTTCAGCTGCCCTTCCTTGTAGTTCAGAGCTCCTCCTGCCAAACACATTAGGTGGGGAAGCTGACTTCTGCAATGTTCATATTCCAATTCCTCTGCCAAAAATGGAATTCAGGTGTTTTACAACAGGGCAATGTAAAGACTGCCAGCAAACAGCGAGCCTCTGGAAACCTGAAAAACTCATACTCTGCAAGGATTCTCTTAAACAGCAGAGAGCAGGGATCCTATGTACAGTATCCGTGACTGCAGCTTTTGCTGAGGTGCTAAGCTCTGCAGACACAGCCTGAATTTGCTGGAACATCCCCCAGTTAGGCGGTTTGGGGGCTTCAGGAAAGGTTGAAAGCAGCCTCTAACAGGCTGCTGACCCCGCTTTCCTCGGAGAACAGCTCCCTCCCAAAATGCAGCTTATTTGTAATAATAAACACAAGCAGATGACTATTGTAATCAGAAAGACTTGTGGCTGCAGTGCTTTTAATTTATTGCTTTAAAATATTTAGTAAAAAATATCATGCATTGTACATCTGCGGTGTATTATGGATCCTAAAATAATTTCTAATTCTTCATTCTGCTATGGGATGTTAATAACCCAGATACCAGGTAGGGGCCAAGATTATTGGTATACCGGTCCAGTGCCAGTATGGGGGGTGATGTTACCATCTGAAATGTCCTTCCCATCTCTGATTTCCATGAGTCTGCGATATGTAATATGCACCATGCTTTACCGTGTTGGATCGTATGTTAGAGGTCTGCTGCAACATTTGTCAGCATCTTTGCAGAGGAAAAAGAAACCCTAGGAAATGTACTGATTCACTCCTAATGTTTAGCCAAACAGACAAAGCTGATAATATTCAGCAAGCACTGTTCCAAAACAAAAAGGAAAGCAATGTGGTTGTTAGCAAATCTGATCTGCTAGCTTACTTAGATAGAGAAACTGCAATTCCCATTTACAAAAACTAAATCTTACGTTTCTTCCCTTTGTCCAGAGATTTAGGATTCATTTGTTGTAAGAGTGATGATAGTACCTAAAAACTATAATTACCATAATTTAACCGGCCAAAGCAGCATTGTAACTGTTTTTATAGAAGTGAAAAATCCCAGGAGGAGGTGAAAAAGCATGACTTTTTCTACACAGCTTTACTTGGAAGGAGTTACTGAGTGAAGCAGTTGAAACCCTTTGAGTAGAAGTACGCAGAGCTGTTCTGTGCAGCACTCCTAAAGGTGAAGCTGTGGGCTGCAGTGTTCAGTTGCACATTGCACTGCTGGGGGAAGGGAGCACCAACCACTCTGTTTTTCCAGCTCTGCAGCCAGGCTCTCTAAACAATTTCCTGCACTGAGTTCATGTAAGAGACTAAACTGCTTCTAATACAAGGAATGTAGTTAACCACAACCGATAGACAAATACCTTTTCTTATCACTAATGGATTACAACACTTGACTGCAAAAGCAATTTAAACCTTACAAATGGCATATTCAACCCTGGAACAGCAGTTAAGCAGGGAGAATTGTTGTTACAGCAGCTTTTCATTAGATCTTTGACTGTTTGCACTGAAAATTGATTATTTTTTTTTAATCAGTAATATAGCTTTGTTTTTATCCACTGTCTCTGAAAATGGCAGTTTCATAAGAATATTCAAGCTGTGGACAATAATTTTTGCTTAACAGTTCATACTGACACTAAACAGCAAGGCAATGATGGCTCAACAACAGTTTATATGTTTAGAGCGGAAAAACGTTCACTGTATTTATTAAAACATCTGAGAGACCTCACAAAGATTAGAGCCCCAACAAGATAAATGTTATGAGTAAGAGCTGCAAATGTGGATGTATGTAGCAGTAACCTCCAAACACACAGAAGTCTCACAGGCAAACTGTGATTTGTCTGACATTACTCAGCTCAGGGAACCAGGGTACAGAAACATGAGCAGAGTTGGACCACAAACCTCTTCTCTCACAGACTGTGCACCTTGCAGTTGGGCAGCAGAGTCGGTTCCAGTGACACTGGGTGTCCTTCCTCCCACCCTGCCCCCTGTGCAGTCACATTTAAACTACAGCGAGTGTGAAATGCTGTCAAACACAACAGCAGCACCGAGATGGCCTGAGAGTTACACTTTGATTTAATGACTCCAGATTCATTAGGAGTGTCTGGTCTGGATCCCAATTTCTGCTCTCCAGAACCAGCACCAGTGCCCCAGAATGCAGGGGCTTGTTATGAGCTTCAGGTCCCAGAGCCATCTGCATTTTCGCTATCATATTCTTAGTCTTCTGCAAGCCATCATCTCCAGTATAAACAGTGCCTATTCAGTAACTGCACGAGGGTTAAAACCAGCAATAATGCGAGCACTATAGATTACAGATTTCAACAGATCCTTGCTGGGTAATGGTTTAGTGTTTATTATACATCCCCAAATAAATTTTCTGAAAACATATTAATATTATTTCATTTCACACTGTAAAAACTCAGGTTTTAACACAAATGTCAGGCATAACACCACCAAAATCCTTAAATAAACAGTCTTTTGGGGGCAGTTGTGCTAGAAGTACCTTTTCAGAAGCTGGTGCCGTGTGTTGAAGCTTGCCCTGAGCTGTCAGCATACCTTCTCCATCAGAGCAGCAGCTGCTGGACGGATATAGTCCTGCACCAGAACGGGGCCCTTCAGAGCTGACATGGCCTCGTCTTATCACAGAGCAGTCTGTGGCTGCTGATACCAAATCACTAAAAATGGCAGCAGAAACAGTAATTTGGGGCTGATCTAATACCATGGGCTGAAGGGAAGCCGCAGTCCACCCCACCCGACATTCCTTGAACACCCACTTCTCCCTCTGGGACAGTAGGTATACAAAGAATAAATGCTTTCTCTATCTGTGAACCAATGCACGTTTTGCTCTTTCTTAAAAGGACTATTATTAATTGCTGTTAGAAATAAGTCAAATATAGCAGTCTGTAACTGAATACAGAATTAATTGATTAAAAAATTTTAGTAAAATTGGAATTTCAAGCAGCAGTTATATCATGGATTCTCCCTATTCATCATAAAAGTGTAGATATAGCTTGTTTATGGGGTATATAACTGCATGTGGTTTAGCTATGGCTTAAGAAGCATTTTAACAAAGTAAGTATTTATCTTCAGGACTTTTCAGAAAAGATTCTTATTGTCTCCAACTTCTCATTATTTTCTTAGTCTCAAGGTAACTGATTTATGTTATAAAGATTTGTAAAATCCAGAAGGCAGAAAGTGCCTACCCCCTCCAGTGCGAGCACAAAAAAAGCCAGTCCTGATGCTGATGTGTGAAATAAGCCCCCTCAAGCCACTGTGAGCCCCTACCTGAATGGGCAGTCTCATTTTGCTTCTGGTGAGCTGCTTAAATAAACCTGTGGGTTCTGCTGTGATGGCTGAATGAGTAAATAACCTTTCAGATGCCCAAGTGGAATTACTACATGCCACAGTCTCTTAGCACATCCTCCAGGCATGAGCTGTGCTGAGGATGTGAGAAAGCCAGAAATGGAAAGAGCAAATGCTCTTTATCCTAATGCAACAGTTGTTAGAAATAACAAGCCAGCTGTAAAACTGTCAAATAGTTGATGCTTAGGTAAAACACAGCGTTATTTACCTTCTGTGGCTCAAGTCTGTTCTGTTCCACTCATGCCACTCAGCTAATGTCTCCATTTAGTACTGGTAGTAGTAACACAAAATTAATTCTCGTAGGTTCTTGTTATTACCAGCATTTAATCATTTTCCTTAGGCCCTCTACCTTCTATCTTGGGGAAAAAAACAGTCTGCTGACTGCAGCAAAGAGCATTTGTAGGAGCTGAAAATATTCCACCAAGGCACTGCTATGGGAACTATTACTCATAGATAAGCACACCACTTTTTTGATAAGGATTTCAGACTTGGGCTCCATGGGTTTCAGAGCCGAGAGTGGACACTGAGAAACAGAGCCATGAAACCTGCACACATGACAACTTCTGCTGTCTGTGATCCTTAAAAACAGGAATGGAAACGCTCCAGACCATTCTGGTACTGCAGAGCCCAGAGGCATCCTCAGCTCAGTTTTCATGCAACAGTTGTGCTGTTGGCGCCCAAATCTGGTCCCATCCAGAGGAACAATGAAGACAACGGACATGTGAGCAGACCTTAGAAAATCACAGGGTACCACATCAGGCCACAAGAGACTGATGCTGTTTCACTGCAAATCGAAGGAAGTCCATGTAAAACCTCAATAACAGTTGGTGTTGAGCTGCATGACATGATGGCTCCCCCAGCTCTGTCCTTAGGAATCCTTTAACTGTGCAAGTGCAGGTTGAACATCTTCAAAGTAGAGAGAACTTTTGTCCTATGGGCTTGAACAAAAAACACTTCAAAGCATAAACAAGACATCTGGCTGTTGTGCTGCTACTGCATGTTAGATCAGATGCTGGTTTGCTCACATGCAGTCTGAAGCAGAAAGAACAGAAATAAAGCTTGCCCTGACTGCTTATTATTAAAAGCATAGAAATTATGAGCGGAACTTACTGAAACTCCTATCTAACCAAGTAAGAAATAATTCACGCAGCTAAAATGGAAATCTTGGAAAGACTACAGCTTTGATGTAGTGCAGTTTGACTCTAACCACCTGTTGCAAGGATTCAAAACAATTTGCAGTGTCTTTCCACATCCCAGGGCCCCGCAAAAGAAAGAGGTCTCTAAAAGGGGCATTTGAAACAATAACACTCCCACCTGGAAAGGAAAGTTGGTGTCAGCCTTCGCAGCAGCCTGGCAGCTGCTAATGGGAAATTCTTTTACTGATGGGGGAAATAGCCATTCCGAGTTATGACTGAAATCTTGCTTTAGTTTGTGTGAAGTGAGAAGCCTTGCCCTGGCACCTGCTAAAATGCATCAGGCATCGCTGTGCTCCATGGAACCTATTGGCCTTTGCAGGCTAATAACCGATTACATTGGTAAAAGCAGCCACCACAGGAACATCTGTTTATCAAAAACCTTTCGGCTCCATCCTGAAGAAGAATCAACTTTTCCTTTCTCCTCCAAACTTCCCTCGTGCCCCCTGCATCTGTTATCCCATGGAACAACAGACTGGTTCAGACTTACCCCAAAAAAGAGATCACAACCAAAAATCGCATCCCTCAGGGTTACCAAAGCAAAAAGACTGCAGCACATGGGAGCTGGCTCTCACAAAACAAGGATGTATCTGCTTGGCCCCGTGCACTGCTGCTGCTCCCAAGTGACTGGGACGAAGATAAATGTGTTTGGGAATAAAAGGGTTTAGCCCTCTCGATGTAAATTCCTATACAATGTTATCACCATGGAAGCTGAACAGCCAGACAAATAGCAGCGATGTGCAGCCGTTGTCTCTGGAAAACATTCTGAGTAAACCCAAAACTTCAGATGACAGCTTTTAAAATGTCTTTACTGTTTAAAGGTTTTCACTTACACTAAGCTAAACTGCCTTTAACTGTGGTAACGCTCTGCTTTGAGCTCAGTACTCCATCACCATCTGTAGTTTTGCAATCAGATTCTCCTATTTTGAGAAAATTCCTCCGTTACTGTTCAAAATCTCTGCAGACAACAAAAAAGTGAACGTGCAGGGCGATCACACAGAGAAGCTAATGCATGCATTTATGTATGCAGTGCACTGCACAATGCCCAAAGCAAACAGGCTTATTTAAGGGTGATAGTAAATAAAATTAGGTAAATATTTCAGGCACAAGTGATTTTCAACTTCAACTTCATTCCTTTCTACAGCACAACAGCTGCCTTTCATAATGTCTGTCACAATATTACCTATGAAAATGTTCAATTATATCAGTACTTGACCACTGAATGATTTGCAGTGCAAGTCTTTACCTGTATTAGCAGATCTCCTTACATGTTTGCATCAATGTCTTCAGCTTAAAAACCCCAATTCTTATCCCTTTGTGTTAATTTATTCAACTTCTGTGAATCTCCCCATACTTATTTAATACAATCACAGCCCTTTCTATAAATAACTGTTATTATTTAGTGTATACCTGACCTCTAGACATGAACTGAAGATGTGTGTTCAAGTTTCACAGGGAGGACTAGAAATATTTTGTTATTACATGCACTACAGTGAAAGATACGTCTGTTCCTTGTCAGTAACTTCCACATTTTATGCAAAATAAACACTTTCTAGAGAAATAGTTTGTCGAGGTCCTAAAAGAACAACAGAAGTCTTGCCTTGTGCTTTCCACTGAAAAAAGCTGCTTCTGGAGACGTGCATGTTTTATTTTCTTCCCCTTTCCTATGCGTTTACTGACAATTTTCTCTTTTAACTGTACAACAAAGGAGTTATGTCAAACAACATCTGAATATACATAGCTTTTATCACAAGGCATCTAAGTGTCTAAAATCGGACTAGGTCTGTGTAGGAAGTCTTTAAATGACTGTCTAATGGCTTTTCACCTAATTGGCTCCTCTTGCTTTATGTTTTCTTCCATGTAAAGCTATTCCAAGTACCAAACTGCTAACCAAGTGGAATCCTACTTTACTGTTCCTCTAATTTTCCACTATGTTTTAACTATTTGTTGCTGGTCTGTAGCTTTTTCCTGCTTTAACATTTCACTCTGCCTCCACCCCTCACCTCCTCAGAGTAGGTGGTCTGCAACATTAAACCACCGAGCCATCAGGTTTGTGCTTTCTTTTCCCAAACAGCGGTAGGAAATCCTCTGTCTGGCACAGTAACGGATACAGCAAAGCAAACATCAGGCCCGTTTGTGATTGATGCACATTTAATGCTTTAATGCCCAAAATGCTGTGTGGTTTTTGACACAGTAGTAGACTTCGATTCACAGGTGATTTAATTGATAAAGTAATGGCTGGGAGAGAACAACCACAAAGGTAACAAACTGGCTTTAGAACTGACCTTGATCTAGAGTTTGTTGAATTTGCACATCCAACCAAAAGGAAAGTTTTAACTGTGGAGCTGAACTATAAACTTTCATAGAATAAATTTAGTTAGATCATGACTCAAATAAAATATACATTAGGAAAAAAAGTTATTTAAAATAACTTGGACACTTGACAATAATGCAAGGTATGATGTCGCTCTAAATCGCAAGGCGTGGTAGAAGTCAGTGTGTTTCAGTTGCAAAGCCACCGCTCCAGGTTCCAAGGCTGTATTGACTCTACAATTAATGGTAGAAACTGTAATTTAAAGTAAAGAGTAGAAAATGAGCGCACTGTAACAAAAATAGGGGGAATATCCTGAAAGAGGAAAAAAAACCCAACATTTTTCCATTTTCAAACAGAAAGCTGATGTTGCATTTTCTGAAAAAGAAAACCTGTAGTGATCTGTAACAACAACAACGTTGTGGTTCGCTATCTCATGTCAAAAATTATCAGGAGAACAAAAGCATCCAATAATCTGGATGTTACAAACCAAAAGTCAAAGTCGAGCAGTGTAAAGCAGCTGGGTTGTTATGACAGGAGACTGAACTCAAAATCTGTCATCGTTTTCCATAAAATTCTTCTCAGGTGTCTGAAACCACAATTTGGATTCTTCAATGACACGCGACCGTTTTACATCCTCAAAGGAAATGTAAAACGAATTTGTGTCTTTCACAGAGCGGTGGATGTGCCATTTGTGGGTTATTTTCACATGCTCACAGACTGGGGTAGTACCTAAGGCCCCGGTTTTCTTACCCTAATGCATTTCCTTTTAGCAGCTAAGTCGTCCCTTTGGCTTTAGTAAAACAAATTCCATACTTGGTTAAGCATTACCAAACACGTTTTACATGTTCAGGCTTTCCTGTGGTAACACCGCTTTCATCAGGGGCAGCTTTATCCCTACGAATTCCTGTTCACCCTCAGATCATGCCATAGGCCTGCACGGAACTTAAGAGTAATAGTCACAATTAATAGTTATAAATGTACTTTTTATCATTAGAAAAGATTTTACAAAGTTGGCCATCAGTTCTCATAAACTCACTCAGTGAAACCTTCACCGCTGATTTGAGCTCAACAAGATTTCTGCCCTACAGATATCAAATTAATTGGACACTTCGCTCATTACTTCAGGTCAGGATTTGTCCTTCCATTTTTAGCAGCTTTTAAAATACGCTTCTACTATTCTTGGGTACTTGCTTACTCAAAGACAATTTTGCTAGAGAAAGGGCTTGCATAGTCTGAAACGCTGTGGTCTGCAGTTAACAACTTATTTATTAACACATCAGGGACAGATATAAACAAAGACACTTATTCTTTTAGCATGTTTGACTTGTATACTTATTTCCATAGTCCCTTTTTCCTCCAAAAGATGATGTTCATCATCTGATTGCCTGAGAATATGAATGACTTAGTGTGATTATTAGTCTGGTGGCAAAAAGCGGTCAAGACCTTTCCCAAGACCTCCATTTATAGCCTTAATGTGCATGCTTCTACAAGGACAAGGAAATTCTACCATGGTTTATCGCTTCATTGACAGCTCACTTAAAGCAGCCATGATAATTGCATTTCTTCCTGAAACTGCAGGAAAACACTTTCTAAGCAGTTAATTTTATTTCAAAAGCTTTTTAAGGAGGGGAATGAAACGGCTGCAGTCAGACACAAACAAGTATTACGGGCCAGACTGCAATCCCTGCTCTTCCTGAACTGAATCTCGGGCTATGGAGTAAACCAATGGAAAGCAAATTATTTTTAGGGTAAGTTACTATCCAGGATAAAGGGGACAGAGTTAGTGACAAGTGCACCATCTGGTTCTGACCGTGGGATTTTGTATCTTTCGTTCTGTAAAATCTATTAGAATTATAGCACAGTACTCAGAAGGAAGCAAAGTCCAAGCAAGAGACTAAGAGTGCATCTCTCAGACATGGAGGACTGGCAGGAACACTGCTTTTCCCCTTAGCTTATGCATGAAATTAATTTCATCCTGACAGAAACTTTGCAGCATCTCCTGAACCCCCAGCTCCTCCCTGTTTCTGCCTAAGATGCACTACTGAAGTGTTTCTTGTTAATCTAATGACTTGAGCTGTCTAATGAAGAACCGCAGCAGAACGGCCGGGGAAGGCGACCTGGGAAAACTGACTGAAATGCAGTGTCAGCTCAGTGAAAGCAGCCTTTAATAGTCCATAAACTTTGGAGATTTGCTGGATGCAGTGAGAGGCTCATATATGATCTACTGCTGGCTTTGACACCCTTGCTCATTCCTGTGTTTATTACCTGCTTCTAAAGTCAGCTGCTCTGCCAGCCTGCAAATGCCTTCTGCAATGAGAAATCCGGCAAAGGGGCAAACAAACTTGGTTGTTGCAAAACTTGGAGAGGAGGAAAGGGAAAGGTTTTAATGAGCAGCAGGGGGTAAAACTGGCTGAAACTGAAGGAAAAGGCTCTAGCTGCTAGAGAAAGGATTGCAATAGAAACAGTAAGCAATTCCCCTGCTGCAAAGGAAACTCTGCCTACAAAGCTTTTAAGAGGAAAGAGGGAGGCCAAAACGAAGGGAAAACAATGAAAGGTTGTATTTTTTTAAAAAAAAGCATCGGTATGTACTGGCTCCTTCAAATACAGGAAGGAATCAGAGCTGGCTGTGTGAACTTTTAAATTAAAACAAGAGCCGCTAGCAGGACACTTCTGAGCTGTGACTGCATCTGCAGACAGCTCATTGCTTTATGTCCCACACTGACGCTCACCACGGCTACAGGCAGGCTGAGAGGGCCAGCGATCCTGCCGACAGCAGATAAAAAAAATACCAAACCTTTCACTCCAAAATGAGCTAGGGATTCTCGACAAACCAGCAGGAGAAGCAAAGTATTGCCAGCACAGAAAATGGGAACATGCAAAAGTGAAAAATACATAAATTCAAATTTTACTGCAAGCCTGTGGTTAAGGAAACTGCCTCAACTCCAGTGCCTCTGGGAAGCTGAGCTCCCAGGGCTTTCCTGTGTGCATGTGTTTGTTATTTTAGTACATTTCACATTCAGTGACACTGTCATTACCTGGCTTTTGTTTGCTTGGATTTGGGAGGAACTAAGCTTTAAAGAGTGTGATATGCAGCTTTTAGAAAGAACAAGGAAGAATTCTTAAATCATTCAAACTATAAACATGAGACTTCTTTAAGACTTACACTGTATTAGCCTTGATTCTGAATGAACTACCAGGGACACAAATAAATATGCAGTCAGTGGGGTTTCCTCATTAAAAAAAGATTTTTTTTTTCATTTGCAAGAAATTTGCATCAGAAAAAAGCACTGCACAGAAAGAGGTTTATTTGTTCTTAGGTTTCAGCAAATGATCTTAATCTTCCACACATAGCACAGATTTACACACCTACGTAAGTTCACCAGAAATGTATTTTAGAAAGAGTCTTAAAAGTTTGTGTGAGAGCTGGGGTAAAAGGAAGCGACTGTAAAGATGTGACTGCGCTGGCGTGTCTGGGCAGCAGGTAGGCTCCCCTGCAGCGCGTTCACAGCCATGCCCCGTGCGTCGTTAGCTCAGCAGGTCAGACCGACCCCACGCAGAACACGGCACCTGCTTGCAGCCACCCACCTTTGTCCGTCACAGCAGGCAGCACTGCCTGCATCCGCTGCATTACGCTGCTGCACAGACTCAGCCTTAGGGAAGAAAACATCTCCTTTTTTCGCTGGAGGGAAATCAATTAGCCAGAAAACAATGATGCACCTCCACCATTTGTCATTTATATATTACAAATATATAAATTCTATAATATATAATTAATATATTCCAACTACTCTGTGTTTGGAGATCAGGTCAGATACTCTGGGATTTCCAGTGAATTAAATGGGACCTGGTCTGAGCCAACAGCCCGTGTTCAGTTCACCTGTGGCATGGCCATCGCAGTCTTTTCTTTCTCACCATCCCCTTCTTGTCAAACCACTACATCTCTGCATCCAAAAGCATACTCTCAGAAATACTGTACGCCCTAAAAACCTCATCTCAGCAACAAAACACTCCCTTGATTAATACTACCTTTTGTCCATGACATGGATTCTTACTGATAAACAGTAACAGAATTTGAAGTAGCAAAGAAAAAAAATTTAAAAAGTAAATTATCTTATTCACTTAACTCGTGAAAGTTCTACCTAGAGCCTGTTACTATTTACAGTCAGATTTTGGTCTTAAAAAGAGGATTGTTAAAAGAAAGAAGAAAAGTATTTTTGTTTAGAAATCAAGCTAAAGACAAGCACTTTGGAGAACGTCGAAGGGCGGAAATCACATTATCTTTGTGTGTGTTTCTTTAGGAGGAAAAAGCCGTTCTGCAACTGCAAGCAGTCATGTGGTGTGGCAGCTGCTAAGGTTACCGCTAATTTTTATTAGAGCTGGCTAGAGCCAGAAAAAGGCCTGCTCTATAAGCAAGACCTTTTAAGAAATAAACTAACCCTTCCTGAGCTGGGAAGCCAGCAGAACTGAGAGAAGAGAAGAAAAAGTAGCACTAAAAAGATACATTTTTTCTTCTTCTTTTTTTTTTTCCCTGCCAAAGGATTCAGGAAACATTTTTACTCCCCCTTCCTGTTGCTGGTTTCTCTCTCATTTTCATCCAATCAATCAAATGTATATATAATATTTACTAGTGTTCAGCTCAAATTCCCACGGCCAAAAGGACTATTCCCACGCACAACGGGTGTATGTGCTCTTGTTCACCCAGGGAGAAAGGTGGCTGCGGTCAGCCCTGCTGTGAGCAAGGGGCTGGAGGAGGTGGTCTCCAGGGGTCCTCTCCAGCCCCAGGTGATCCTGTGAGACATTCAATGACTTTATTCTGTTTGTTCAACTTGAAGATGAGATTTCAGAACTACCAGTGTCCTTGTGATACATTACAGCACTCAGCAGCAGTGGCTCATCTCTTTGAAAATCTGCATAAACTGCACTGGCTCCTGGGCCCAGCTTGGCCACCAAAGCTGCCACTTGCTTTGTGCGCTTCAAAGTTATTTTGATGATGGCTAAACAATACATAGTAAAGGCAAGTACTTCCAGATACAATTCATTACACTTAAAAAGAGACCAATCATCACTCTTCTTATGTCATCTAATCTCAGTTTAAACAGGATGAATTCTGTTAACTGCTGTTAAATGGAGCACACAATTAAGCTGTGAATACTCTACTGGGGTATAGATGATACCTGTGGCAGTGTAAAAGGGTATACAGGAAGGTATATAAAAGGGTATATAACCCTGACGTAGGGTATACTATTCCTGACATCCATAGGTCAAGTTCTACAATAGAGGCTATACCAATTAATGATTTTTTTTAAAGATTATTTTAACAGCAGGCTTCAGTAGGGTATTAAAAAGAGGCTCGCACCGTCAAAAGATGCTGTTTTTCATATTCTGACTCTTTCCACCTGCTTCACACAACATTTAATGCATAATTTAAGTTGCAGATAAGATGCTTGTACCATTTGTGCTATTTGGGAATTGGTGGCAGTGATCACCTTGTCCTTCACACAAGGAATGTCTCTTGTCCTGTACACAGGGACGGGACGTGTGTCCCTACCACCGAATGCTCTACTCGCATAGCTCCTTTGTACCACTCTGCCTTCCACTCGTAACAAATCCTCAACTTCCCTTCTTTGAAGTATTATTCCCCCATCCAGCCTTTAGAACCCAAATTTCACTTGCAGAGCTAAATTCCCATTACAGATATGACTCTACAGATAGAAGCTTCTTTAAAAATGCTACACCATTATATGTGAGCTAACACAATGCAAATTTAGTGTGGATACGAGAATGCATACTGCGGTCCTAAAAGCAACAACTTAAATACTATTCTCATTTAAAGGCCCCAGTGCTGATGCAAAAAATTCTCAACTATTACTATAAGCCCAGTACCATTTCTGTTTATTAGAGTCTCAAAACTTTACAAGTCCTGTAGTTGCACTTTGTAATGGAATATAAAACAGTAACGTTATATTGTTATAAAATCTATCAAAACATCATGCATAATGTAAAAAAAGCAGCCAACAACGTTGGAATTAATTTCACAATGATAAGTTGTCACCTCTAAGTGCTTAAATCACAGAACTGCAGTTAATTGTGAACAGCTTCCAATTTTTCATAGTGTAAGGAAAGAATTAATTAGGCAAAGGAAAAAGCCTCACGTACGAGAGTATGAACCTAGTGCCATTACTGCTATACAATTTGATAGAGTAAATTTGATCAACTTCTAATCAAGCAGCCTCATTTTCCATGTTTCCCTGTTTGTAATGTTTCATGTCTTATAATAAACTAACATTTAGCAATTTTGTAAAAAGAAACAAAACCAAACCCCGCGCCCCATACTGGAATATATCTTGTTTACCATCAAACCTGTAAGACTTTGACTTAAAAGATACAAATATAATGAATCTGAAGTGACTACTATTTCTTCCTAGAACAGACTGCGGGATTTCAGTCCAGGTTCTGTATTCTGTGTGTAAAAAGGAGACGTGCTGTTGCGAAGGGAGCAGAAGGCGGCACTCGTGGCAAGCAGGGCCCCTCTTGCTCTGAGGAAAAACCCCACCACCAGAACACGCCAGGTCTGAGCTGCAGCACCAGGATTCAGGATCCCCAGGAAGATTTGGTCACTCACACATTCAGTAGCTTTCAAATTTGCTGGACTAATTCCATATTTAATTCCAAATGAGAAGTTATGCAAATTTTACTCAAGTGCATTTTGAATAGCAATGGCCTGAGCTTGCTTTTTTCGTCAGTTAATTTGCACTTTATGTGTATCTTTTAGTACAATTGACATGGTAATGTGCTGCATGTGTGTTAAATTAAGGATGATTGTGTCTGATTGCCCAATTATTATGATACAAACAAAATGTGTGAAAATAGTTGACAGGACACTGTGTGTTTTCTCTAAAAAGACTCAGTGCATTCAAAAATCTAAAAATAAAATCTAAGTTAATCATAATGGTTTGGCTTCAAATATGGAAAACTGAACAGGAGATGATTTAAAATACAAGGACCTGTACCACATGTGAAAAGAAGATTAAATTATCCCATTGTTATATGCATTCTTTTGAAAAAGTATTTGTCTGTTGGAGTCTGACGTGTTTCTCTTAGCTTAGCTACAGAGAATATGAAACAGCTATTTTTGATTCCTTTGAAAGAGTAATAATTCATAAACCCCAAAATCACCATTTCTCAGGTGGTTCCTATCTTCTCTTCAGTGCCTGTGTCATAGCTATGGGCTGATCTGCAGCATCGAGACTGCTCCTGCAGCTCTCGAGGTGACACCAGGCTCGTCCTCGAGCACAGGACAAGCATCCTCCACGCAGGACAACCATCACACCGTAAAGGACAACTGTCCCCCGCACAGGACAACCATCACACCGTAAAGGACAACTGTCCCCCGCACAGGACAACCGTCCCACCATGCAGGACAACCTTGCACCTGCACCACTTGATGGACAGAGTCACCGCTGCTTGCCTGGGCACTGCACGGTCTGGGCACCAGCGACAGCTGCTGCATCCAGATAATGGACTGGTTTACCAGAAAATGGTAAACACAGCTGAGGGAGAACGGATGAGAGATTTCATGTGCTACGTGATCAGGCAACACGTGAGTCAACTGAGCAAGTCCCTCATTTCATGTGAGACTGGACAGGCCTGGAAATTATGAAAGTGGTTTGCATTTCCTGTCCAAGTCCTGTTCCTTGTGGCACCAAACAAGTTAACAACCACACCAAAGAGAGAAAGCTTTCTCAGGGCATATGCTGTATAATCTGTAACTTTCACTGTTTTTTAAAGCATTATAAAATGCTATCCTTTTTCTCCTTCATTTTCCAACCCTCTGTAGTCTTGAAAAGTTTCACACAAGAGAGTCTGACCTGGAAAGTATATTCCTCATAATCACCTTTCCTTTTTCTCGAGAGCCACTTCCCTTTTAACTGTGCAGTTCCGACACCAGCATGAACAGCATTCTAACTGCTCTGCAGGGACTGCAGATGCTGCAGCAGGGGCTTTCACCCTCTGCTGCCATCTCCTCATAGCAGGGATGGCAAACGGTTTCCACAGGGAAAAAGGGGAACGGGGCTGTCAGGAGAAAATGCTGATGGAGCCACCAAGTGCCAAAACACAGCAGCAAACTCGCATATTGAAGCAGATGCTGTGGAAAGCCAAGCCCTGGGAACCACTGCAGGTAGGGGCAGGGGCCAGCTCCTGGGGCTCGGAGAAGACCCACACTGGAAGAGTCTCAAACAGCAGTGATCCCAACAGCAGGCCCTGGGTTTATCCCGTGTGCCCAGTGAACGTACGAGGAGTTTGTGTGAAACTGGCTGCAGCCACTCTGCACACATCTGAGGGACAGAATTCCACAGGTAAACTGTCTCCCCTTCAATTCAGTGTGAGCAGGGCAGAGCAGCATGAGGGGTCCCCACATGTCCCCCCATGTGCCTTGGACACTCCAGCAGCACTTGTCTTCTGAGACAAACTCCAGCAGAAGCTCTTTCACAAATATAACTGCAGCAGCTTTAAAGAAAACCAGTATGTCTCCAACAGTGGCAATTTGTGTCTCTGCTCTGTGCACGGTAGTCATGGCCTCCATCTCAAGAGCAAGAAAGGTTTTACAGGACAGATTTCACATTTGCTAAAGATCGACACCGAGTTCTTTTCAAGCAGTGTTAGCAAGGCAAGCAAGAGCAGAGGGAAGTGCAGGGCAGGGGGCTCTGTGCAGGGGGAGAAGGGACACAGACACCATAATCCCATTTATTTCAGAAGTGTTACCCATAAGGGATCTATTCCCGAGTTTAAAGAGCTTTTTTGTATAATTTAATTACCTCTTTTTCATTTAAGTATGCCCCTGAGAGCAATATTCTGAGCTTCCACAGATTCAAAATGCCTATTTTATGCTTAGGGTCAACATGCTGTGGACTTCTATTAAAAAGAAGAAAGAATAAGATGGTATGGAGATTTGACGGGAACTCATGCTGGACCTCTTCAGAAGTTCAGCATGACACGTGCTTAAAACCTGAGCTCTGCAGTCTGCTTATCAGTGAAGAGGCAGAGACTGTAGGTCCATAACAACAGAAACAACACTGCTTTGTCTATTTTCATCCCATCCACCTTATTTTCTTGTTTGTTCGTGGGAAGGACAACAGTACAGTGTTTAGTGTAAAAGTCCTGCTAGACCTCTTTGGTTTGTTCTCTTTTTGCTGCCTGGCTCATCCCCTTGCTTCCCCGCCTCCCTGCTGCAGCTCAGACTGTAGCGCTGGTACGAAATCAGGCAAATAAATTTATGAGGGGAAAAAATGCCGTGGTAACCAAGGCTGCCTGTTTTCACTTACATTTTCCTCTAAAGGTTTTTATTATTCCCTTTTGACCAAGCTGTGAAATCTATGTTTTAGCACAGGCACGATGCTGCTTTGTAAGATACCATTAACAGATATGGACAAAAAGACTTGGAAAGGTTTCTAGGAGTATAAACTCTCAAAAAAAGCTGACTCTGCTCTTGCTGCGCTCACTGCCCCGTTGTGTTCGCTCTCCACAAATACTCTAATGGGCTTGCGTGTCCTGGCAGGAACCTGAACAGCCAATTTTAAGTCACTGAAAATGTTTTCTTCGAGAAAATTAATGCTTGAGTGTATGTAGCTGCACAGTAAATCTTGTTTGCAGAGCTGAACTCTTCCGTTCACAACAATGAAAAAATTCTGTTTAACCTATTTGCTCGTCGGCCTTCTGCTAGCACTTGCACTAAGTTTCCTGCAAGTAGCTGTAGGCTTGCGTTTATCCTGCTAAAGCTGGCCTAATTTTAAAAAGTGCTCACCAGCAAATGAGAAATTGGAGGCCGTGTTCAGTTAATAATTTTATTTACTGATTATCTGTGGAAGTCTCCTGTGAGCTGCCTGTGAGTGGTGATAAGCAGAGCAGGGTGCACAGGGCAGGGACAACTGCATTCTGACAAGAAAACCGGCCTGACAAGAAAACCTTCCAGCTCAGAGACTCGGTCCTGTGGAGAAACGAGACCCCATCGCACCAGCAGACCACAAGAAATGTGTCCTCATGTACTCATTCCCTCATTCTAAAGCCACCCTTGCCTTGGCAGATCTTTCTCACACCTACGTGTCAGTCACTACAGGGACAGGTCTGCCCTGCTCCCGCCAGAGCGCTCTCCCCTGCCTTGCTGCGTGGCCAATGCTCTTGGTGCTGATCTGATTTCCAGAGGCCGTTGTTAACACAGCTACCAAATCCATTTTGCTGAAGGCCACCTCACGTGAGCAGAAAGTGGCTCTGCTAAAACAGCACACTTATTACCAGGTGAACAGGGAACCCACATCAAATTGCAAATTTTGCTTGTACACCTACAGTAGATATGCTAAAAAGTTTCATTGTTCTTATGTGTAATCTGTGAAGAAATCCACGTGACAGAAAAGCAGCCTATAATTCGTAGCAAATGAGTGTGCTTTGGGGAGAATCAATGAAACACACTAAGACGTGTTCTCAGCTCCTAAACTAATGATCCTTCCTGTGAGCTGTGAAACAGCGGGAGAGTCCCAGGTGGCACAAATGCTCCCAGTTCCAGTGGAGCTGGGGCAGTTTATACCACCTCAACAGTACCCAAATTGTGCCTGAAACTTCAAGGTGGTAGGCAGTCAGCGTTTCAAAAGCCTCTTTCTTTCTAAGCAATCCCGAAGCTAAAGAAACAGGATTACTTGTTACTGAAAAGAGAAAGCCATATTTAATTTATAATCTTTCAGAGCTGGTGTGCTTAAAAATAAAAACTCTGAAAATCTAGTTTTGTTTTAAGAAATGCCAAGCAGCTGCGTAGAGGAGGCATTCATGACTGGGACTTCAACCAACTTCTGTTAAAAGAGGAAATTAGGACCATTTTGTTACCCCGACAAAAATGAGATCTATGACAACAGTAATTCCTGTTTTTAACATGGCAATTTGCTAAGGAACATCTTAACAGTAATTCAGTAGATCACTAGTACTGCATTAAATCAGCTGCTTGTTTTGAATGTGTAAGCACAGAACTACATGGAAAACATGTCCTCAAACCAGCGAAAATCTCATCGTACCATTACTTCCTCTCCTCTAAAATAACTGTGATCTGAAAACAGATATAGGCAAGAAGCACTGGTTTACAAAAAGCTGTTACACACAGACCAAGATCCAAGTCTTTAACCCTAATCTGACAAGAACTTAGGGAAGTTATTTCCTTGTATACCTTAGATTACCCATTTGCAAAATAAGGATATTATTATTAAACAGTGAGGGGAAATTCTTAAGCAGTTAATAGCCATAACATGATGTTCATAGTCCTACATAAGCTCTAAACATTGTTGTTGTTATTTAACAGCTTCTGTAAAACAAAATACAAAGGAAAAAGGGTATTTCTCCATATTTGTTACATGCTGCTCTGAAGAGCGAGTACCACAGACCATGGAACATTCATCTTCATCTGTGTCAGCAGTAAAAACATCTACTACACTGTAGCATCACTTATGTCAGCATTATACAAAGGGCCAAAAAACTGCCTTTACAGAAAATTCAAGACAGTTCTTAA
>NW_010171197.1:176480-186698 GCF_000695765.1 Mesitornis unicolor
CTTTACATTTAACCTTCTAAAAGATGTAGAACAGGAAATCCAAATTACATAAGGAAAATATGTTTTGAAATTATCTCTGACATAATTCAAAGTTTATTTCTGTATCAGTTTGTCAGGGGATAGAATTTGCCAGCAAATGTCAACATAACAATGCATTTGCTATCAGCTATAAACAGTACTGTGCATGTGTCTGTACTTTACACTGCCTAATCCCTGCTCAGTAATTAGAAATGTTGTGACAGTTCTGAAAATGAGAAATGCTGCTCTTATTTTATATGTGCTCCAGAACACATCCACCAGAAGATCCACAGCAAAGAAATATTTTCCAAAAGGAAATAAAATAATTTATGTTTTACTTCATTGTAAATTCTCTGTGATGGATGCTGGAATTAATTTTGAAGATGTCATGCTCAGCAGCTTATAATGGAATAAGAGCTCTTTGTGAAAGGGTCTATTTAAAATAATGCTAGTGATACATAAAACATTAGTTTGGAATGAACAAGTCAAAGAAGGTCTAGATAGCTAAATTCAGTCCTAGATAGTTGCTATCTTTCTCTGCAATCTTTCATGCTTTTGAAAGCAAATGTGACCTGCGAGGATACTCTGTTCTCTATAGCAAGTCCCATCAGCTGTGTCCTGCAGTTACAACTAAATCCGTAAATGAATTTTCAGCCAAACTGCCAAATCGAAACTTTGGCAGCATGAAGGCTACAAAAAACCCCTGAGTCCAGAAAGACACTATCCGCAGACATTACCTAATCTTCATCTAGATAATTTACAAGATATTTCAGTTATCTAAGGTAACTGGATGTTAGTATGATAAAGCTCACTTAGATGACTTGATGCAGGAGGTATCTCCTTTTTTCCTTAGACTAGGGTTAGATACAGCACACTATATATAGATGACACAGAATACAACAGTTGCCTTCAGGAGCTGATGTCCACACTTACATGTATTTTGAAGGCTCTGTATCAGAGCATTTGAGTCTGGTTCTGTAAACTGGATGCCTGTAGTGGCTGGGGTGCATTAAATGAATTAATTTTATTAAAAAAAATCCAGTTGGCACACTTGGAAACTACTTCACAGCAGAAATCAAACCACGTTAGCTGGTTAGCTGGCACCATTCAGAGACTCCCTTCAACAGGACACTCCTCATCTAAACTCAGATGCTGATGTGGAGGCACCCAAAGTCAACTATTGGGAAACACTGTGCTAAATTTTCATCAGCATTTTGTGTCTATGTAGAGGTGGGAAGAGTGAATATGAAAATAAGTCTGTGGTCAGCACAAGAGACGTCAACGCATGTCAACCTCCTACCCTTGGTGCGTTACAAATACAACAAATTGCTCTGGTGTCTCTATTCTGGGGCTTTCTTTCATGTGAAAATGTAACCTGAACTGAGGAAAAGAGCCTGCACAAACGCAGCTCACAGGGCACGACTCCACACGGCAAGGGACGCAGCCAAGGAGTGCAGCAGGAAGGCTCCTCAGCCCTGTCCTCTGCCGTCTTCTCTGGTTCTCAGTGTGCGTCCAGCACACTGCTGAGCTGCTTAGCCCAGCCTGTGCCAACGGTGCCAAACGCTAAACTTGTGGAGAAATGGAGCAGCAAAGAGAGAGTAAAAAAAAGGTTGGGGCAGGGGGGGAAGGAGGTCCCTTGCAGTAGAGAGAGATGCTGCAGAGCCCATGGAGATGAGCTGCCCTTGGCCCTATGCCGTGCCTTCTGCAGACAAATGCCATATGACTGCAGTTACAGATCGAGGGGCAGTGCACAGAGATTCTGCATTCAAGGAGACTGAATCAGGCTTGCACAGAGAGACAAGGACACTTCCCAACTTTGGAGTATTCAATTTTCCAAAGTTTTGGATTTCATACATTGTTTGGTTTATGTGACTATGTTCTACTTCAGAAACGGATGTCAGCTTTTCAAATATGCTTTAGGGAAATACATGCTTATGGGAAAGCTTTCAGTTTCTGCACAGTTCTCACCAAACTGTCCAGACCTTTCTGCAGTGATGTTACATCATATATACAGTTTAAGCAACTCTGGATCATTTCACACCTCTTATCTTTTTATAGTTCTGCTACTGTGGCTCCATTCTTTCCCATATGAAGAAACTTAATTAATATTTTATATCCTTACTGAACTGTGAATACAATTTACCATAACAGTACAGAAAATAGCAAATATACATTGTACCCTGCCAACAGAAAATCCTTAACAGCTGTTTATTGCCCATTTGCAAAACATAAGAGCAATGGAATTCCATTACTTAGAGAAACTGGCTGTTCCATGATATCCTTGGCAACAAACACCGCACTTATCTTTTTGAACAATAGACTCTCAAAGTTTCTCCAGCCTACAAAAATAAGACAGTGAAGAATACTTTTTCTTGAGTGTAAAATGCTAAACAATGGGAACTGACTCACAATACGCTGCATTTTGTTTCACGAAAACTAACCTTTTTCTCTCTCTTGCTTTCCCCCCAAAAGAAATTTGTTCACTGCAAATTGGAAGAAACATTTCAAGCAACCATCTCTTTCACAGGAAAGACTTTTTATTGAGGTCAAGACTTTGGCAAAGTGAGAAGAAATTCAGACTTGCAATGTGAGTAATGTAAGAACTTAGAAACAACATTAAGGGAGTTACTTAGGTTTATAATAAACCATACAGAACTTGCAGAGCAGAATTTTTTTCTAACTGTTTAAAACTTGGTCTTAAATACCAGTAAAAAATAAAATCACGGTTAACACCACAGATAATTCACACATGGTTTTAACTAAATAACTTACAAGTTTCCAATAGCTTTAAAAAGAAATATCTACGGCATACCAAATAGATGCTAGCTCCTCAGAAAGTCAGGACATGCACATACCATCCATAATCTGGTTTCTATATTTAGGTAAGAACTATACCTAAAGCCATGAAGGTCAGCACTGAATCAAGTCAAGTGTATTTTAACAGACATGTCTTCTAGACAGCGTTCACCACGGTGCATTTCTCCTAAACCCACACTAAACATCACGCCACGTGAAGACCCCGGACAGAACTCACGCTATTAAAAGAGACTGGGTGGTGTATTCACATACCTCAATGATCCTGTCGTGAATCTGCAGCCCTCCTTCCTTAGCAGCAGGCCCCGTGTCAACTATTTTTGATACAAAAATTCCTTCACTAGATGAACCATCTTGATTGTCCTTTAAGGATTAAAAGAAAAATACATTATTGTACTTTGAACTATAACTTACCCTCAGCTGAAACTTGTCCATGTCACAACAGTATACGTAATTTGAAAGAAATACTCTAATTCATGTCTTAATATGGAATTACTTTCTGCTAATGATAACACCCGTTAGTCCCATTTTGAAAGATTAAACAACCAGGAATGGACTTCCCTTAGGTACATCAGTTGTATGATAATAATTTTCCTCTGACCTAGGGCAGCTCAGTAGTAACTGTCATTACAATTATCCTTAATGTAAAATCCAGTGAGATGGGAGCCTGTTTGCACATCAAATGTAATACAAGAGAGCATTTTTATTTTTAGTTACAAAGCTCTTCCTCTGGAGGCTTAAAAACAAAACCATTAAAAACAACTTACACCTAACAAGGTATTTTCATATTTCTCTGTATTGTGCCACCAGCTTCTACCAGTACAGAACAATGTCTCAGAACACTGAAAAACTCTAACTATAAAGAAAGAATAACTTTCAAGTGAGTTTATTAGGAATAAATCATGATTAATGTCGGATTTCTGAGTGGTCAAGAAGTAGTTCTGAATACTTTCTAAATTAGTAGGACAAGGTATAATCCACTCTTTGATCTAATTAAAGTCATATGCAGCAGCTCCAGCCAACAAGCAAGCAGAAAAAATACATTAGTGAGTGTATGGTGCAGGAAACATCTGCTGAAATCACAGAATTCAAAAGTAGGTTGTTTAAGTTACATCCCTTCACCTGCGCAGAGGGCTGCTTAATCTCTGGTGGAAAGGAGAGTAAATAATGTTTTCTTAATAAACTATAAAGAGCCTGAAGCTGTGGGCCCTGAACTCACACATCTTTGAAGCAGTATGGTTTGAGAAAGAGATACCACGGGTTTCACCATTTTGGGAGTGACACTGTGCCAATATTAGTGTCGCTAACTGTGACGATGTGCAAGAATAAACACATTGTGAGAAAAAAGCCAGGGTAGTTAATAGACATCCAACACAAATGTGAATGTAAGACTTGCTCAGAAAGAATCCCAAGAGAACCAAATGCTTGTCAGCAGCATTTTTCCTCTAAGTGTTGACCTACATGCTTTTCCCAACTGGAAAGGGCAAACATATTTTAACAATTAACATACCACGCATGGTCGGCCACCAATAATATTAAATCCAAGAGAGCCAGAGTCACGATGAAGGATGAGAGTCAGTGCTTTAGTTTCTTCACCCTACAAAGAACAGATAAACATATTCAAAACATTTGTGGGCTGAGTAGGATAGATAATACTTCTGTCCAGGTTTGTTGGGTTGATTTCTTTTTTTTTCCCATGTAGTTTAGAGAAGAATGTTTAGAACAGCTTTGCACAGTTAGCAGCTCCCAGCTCTGCTCTCCTACCACCTCACCACTCTGCAGCAGCACCGCTCTGTGAATCCCACCCTGTGAGATTTATGCGTATTTTTTATTGAGATCTGTAGTGAGACACTTTACAGCAACAGAAGATATTTATATGTAACACTGGTTCCTG
Organism: Mesitornis unicolor; assembly: GCF_000695765.1. Taxonomy (NCBI): domain Eukaryota; kingdom Metazoa; phylum Chordata; class Aves; order Mesitornithiformes; family Mesitornithidae; genus Mesitornis; species Mesitornis unicolor. The sequence goes on from NW_010171197.1 coordinate 181,207, forward strand.
TAACTACTTGACCTAGTCATATGTGATGTGTTATGTATAATATTCCATGTTTCCAGTAGTCAGATTCATGACTTTTGCAATGCTTGAGGGTGACTGACTCTTAGGACTGCATTTTTACGTTGCTTCTCCAGTGCTAGCTACATGTCATTGTTTAAAACAGTATCAAACATCAAGTGTTGTGTTACACAACAGAAATCCTCTGGTGAGTTTTAGAAAACAGCATTAAACAAAACTGCTGCAAAATTTGCAAAAGGCCTAAGATGTCAATTGCTATTCACGGTGCCTGCCATGAATAATCTTTTTCTTTGGAATTTTAACACTAGGAAAACAGAAATCAGATAAAAACTCATACAAAATGTCCTTTATGACACGGTGATGCTACTTAGGTCTATTAACTTTCATTAAGACAAAAGTTAAGTGCATGTACCTTTGACGACATCTAAATCCTCACAATGTACTAACTTCCATCTCAATCAAGCGGCTGTTATTTACAGCACACCACCACAAAACTATACAACAGACACAAGCAGAACGCTACAAAAAGCCACCTGAATAACAATTTGTTTAGAAATTAGAATAGGATTGGTATGTTGTGCATCTACAGATACATATGAATCTTGCTACCTTCAAGATCTTTTTCTTTGTTTTATCCAAAGGGTGAAAAAGTTATGAACACAAAAAAGTTTGAGGAAGTTATCATACAAGTCTGGTTTTCATAACCAATTAATGCCAAAAATTACAACAGTTACACTGTAATTCGATGCAGATGTTTTTAGTTTGTGCATTTTTCTCCTAACATGTCAATTTGAAGTTGTCAATCAAATATTAATGTCTATTAAACTCATAAAAAATGTCAGAGTAATCCTGGATTACTGAATTACTCCTACAGATCTGGGGATGATAACAAAGCCCAATTCTCGCCAGTGTAAACTGGCAGAGCTCCCCTGACCGCACGCTCGGAGCTCCACCACGGGGGAGCCCCACCGATGCACTCCACCTGGAAACCTGCTCTACAGTTCTGTCAGTTTGCGATCATTATCTTTCCTGCAGGTCAAGTAATAAATAGACTTGGACAGAGAAATATGAATAAACTCCGGCTGATTTTATTTGAATTTGCCTACACTCAGGTACCCAAAGAGGACTGAAAAACAAAGTAAAGGCTATTTCCCTGCAAGTCTCCAGACCCGGACCTCAGACAGGATTTCAAAGAACAAATGTCCAGTCCTGTGAGACCACTGTCAGGGACTGATGATTCAGGACCTGAAAGACAGGGACAAGCGAGCGCCACTGTTCACTTCGCCTATTATGTCTCTTTAAGAAGGCAAATCAATTAGAACAATCAAGACACAATTACAACATTGCTCTCAAGGCACTTTCAGTAATTGAAGTTGAAGTTTTTCATTAAAGCCTCCTTATGTGGCTATGGTTTGATGCTTTTATACCTAGCAGAACAACTATCAGAGCAGGTGCGTTTGAATGAGTCAAAAATTGTGGGGGTAAAGGGGAAAACGAATGCAGTTTTTTGTAGGTACTCCCGAAAGACATCCCACGAGGTTTTACAGAAACTTTCCAGCCAGCTTGCAGGAATTCGTACACTGTCTCCACCTTCCCTGCAGCAGCAGCCGTGTTACAGAGCACAACCCACACGCAGCTGCACAGCCCTAACCCCATGGTCTGGTCTGCGCTCAGCTGCCCTGGCACCAGGGAGGCAGCAGCGCGCTTGCTTCAACACTTGGTTACTTTTGCAGATCCACATCTCAAGTCTTGGCAATTTCTTTAACAGCCGCCTTTGCTGCATAAGGAAGCCACAATGCAAATGATTTTTCCAGGGCCCTGCCTTTCTTTTCCCCTCTAACATGTCTGGCGTTCCAGTGAAACAATCATTAAACAGTGAGGTAACTGTGGAAATGCAGTGGCCAGCATCCAACCCTGCCCCGTCATCTGGTTCGGCAGCAGACCTGATGGTTACTGGCATGTTGTATTCCCACAGCTGAACAGAACTCTTAAAACATAATTCTTGAAATTACTGCACTTCCCAGCTGAGTAATGTGGGGCTAATAGACTGCCTTTCCCTTTAGGTACTGGAATACTCTAATTTCTCTGGTAGTGCTGCAGCTAAGAAGGCCTGTGTCTTTGTTACAGGAAGCACTTCAGCTCCTCGTTTACTGGCGAAAGGGCTGCCAGGACCAGCCCAGCAGATCCTGCTTGGGGACAGTCTGAGATAAACACATCATCTTGCTTTAAAGGATTTCCTTTGGTGTTTAGAGAACTAAAACTTGTGTTATCATCTCCACGCAGGTATTAAACCAGAGATCCTAAATATCAGATCCTAAACCGCTTGCTGTATGTCTGATACATTCCCTGAAAGTCCATTCGTGCCCTTGGTCATCAGGACAGCAGAAGGGCTTCCACCGCAGGCTGCAGACAGCACCACCAATTGCTGCTGATTCTCCCCTACTCATTTCTTCCCAAAGGACTTTGACGGCTGCGTACACAAAGGGATGACCAGATCAGCTTATCAATAGGTGTGAACAGTGGTATGTTGTAGCAGGGATTAACCACTGTTTGAATAGCATGAGGTTTTTCTTGATTATTTAGACTTTGATGTTTCAGGATTGACATGTCTGATCAAAGGAAATACTAATTTTGAGTAAGACACACCACCTTCCCTACCACTCCCTCCTCAAGCTCGTGCACAAAATGCCTCACCTCTTCCCACGAAGGAAGAACCAGTCACTCTCTGAATAAACCTTCAAATCTGTCTTTTGGAATAAGCATAGATCAGACATCCAGTAAATACACAGTAAAATTAAAATGCTCTCTCAGTGGCAAAGAATACACACGGAAAACACATCTGGAGTCACTTAAGGCACATCTATCTGTTTAAGAGACTTATAAAATTGTGAGATATTTACAGACGATAGTGTATAAAACATGTATTTTATGTATGTCTTCTCTCAACACAGTTATGGCAGTGTTATAAAACTTGCTTCAGAAATGGGATATTGAAGCACAGGAAAGCTATGCAATTCATCCAGTACCAAGTGTATGCTAAGGCAAACCCAGACCTGGGTCTCCAAAGCTGCTGAAAAAGTCTGCCCCAGCCAAAAGACCATGAATTTGGGTCTTTCATGAATGGACTTTCATAATGTCCCTCAACATCATATGTCCCCTTTAACTATGCACTTAAACAGAACTGTATGTTCTTCTGTTTTGACTAGAGGATATGTCATCTGATTCATTCTAGATTGGTTCTACATCTGTAGCAACAAGCAACCATCAGGCGGGGAAGTCAGAAGATACGTTTTCTTCATCTACTGAGGAGCCAGAACATCCTACAGGAAGTTTTGCAATCACCACATCTAACCTATGAACCCAGTTCATTAGTGCTTGGCCTACTTGTGTTTCCACATAGCCTGAACAATTACATCTTATAACAAAATATATGAAGTATGAATAATGATCTTAATTAAATAATGGTGCTGCATGGTTTGAATATGCAATTGCTTCTGAAATTGCAGTCAGTTATTCCACATTATCATATATGTAATCCCTGTGTTCAGGGACCTAATCCATATGGATCTAACGTGCATAGGTTCTGCCGAGTGCTCCTATCTGCATCACGCATGGCACGGTCTATCCTAGTGTCTCTGAGAAAGTAACCCCAGAGCAAAAACTTGGAAGCCTGCCACAGCCCAAAATTGGTAAAGCATCCCCTGCAGTAGGTGATTACCATGGGTCTTTTAAAAAACTCTCCAGTGCACAAAGATGCAAGTTTCCTGATTGTACTTCTTTGGGAGCTGGGCAGACTAAAGCTGTTAGTATTGGAAAGCTGCCCAAAATGCTGTGAAAGACATGTAATTGATTGACCGCGAGACCACGGGGCTGTGGTGACATGACACCTTCCAGCTTTCTTCAGATTAGGCGCTGCTTCAGAAAACTGCATAACAGCCTTTTGTAATATGGCTGAAAACGAGCACAGTCGTCTCAGCCAGCTGTATCCATAAGTTTGATAAAAAGTACTGCCGCAAACTATGTACCATGCACATTTACAACTATGTGAAGTAGCACCTTTCATGCCAATAGCTGCTTACTGCACTTTACAGAGCTAAATAATGCAAAAACAACATTATCAACCCTAGCCACAAAGCAATGAAAGAGGGGCAGTGTGAGAAGAAAGGTGTGCTGTTTGGATCAGATCAGAGACGAGGAGGTAGAGGTTCAGTGAGATGATTTCCGACAGCAGGACTGTATGGAGGGTTTTCCTGTCACCAGCAACGCGAGAGGGAGCAGAGGCAGCTGTGTGCATGGATGTGGGAGCAGAAAGCTCTGTAGCATGTGATTGCAAAGCACAGGGGCTGTAGCAAAAGGAGACAGAACTGTCCTGAATCACGACATGAACGCGAAGCCTCTGATTTATTTTAAGTTTTACTAAGATTTTAACCAGTGTCACAGCCAGTAATGCCAGAAGTTAAAACAGTACAGTCAGTATTAAAATACTCTCTCTGTTTTGAGTTAGCCAAAACATGGTGGGTTGTTTTGCCCTGGAGTTCTCAAAAGAGGAAAGAAGACTCTAACATGAAGTTTTGTTTCTTTTACGCAGCTTTCCAAACCTCAACATTACCAAAGGTGTGAATACAGATGTTCGACAGTTTTTAACAGTTTAATAATGCTGTGTCTGTGGTAACACATTCCAGGTCAGGGGGAGGACTGAATGTCTTCATTTAAAAGATAATTGGCTTCTAGGGCTTCCCTCGCTGGGGAGCCTTATTCCAATTAAAACTTAGGGATTGTTGTAGCTCTGGCTTTTGATTCCGGTCATGTTATAAATGGTGTAATTCTGAGAGGGGGTGAAGTCAAGTTAATTTTTCTCCTCCTAAACTGAGCTTTTAAAGAACCCTGTGTGACTCTGGGGAAAAAAATGCAAGTACACAGCAGATGTCTTGTATTTGGCCATGGATGATGGCTTCAGATCATGAAATAGCTGGCAGGGCATCCAAGTTGCATAATAGCTAATCCTAAAGACAGCATTTTTTAGGAAGCCATATTCTGGGATGCTAGGTGAGTTAAGGGTCTGGAAAGCATTGGGTCACAACAGCTTCTTCCAGTTCATTCCGCTTTGTGTTACTTCTGGGAGTTGATTTCTGGTGGTTTAATACCATTTCCACCCCTGGAAATTCCAATTTTGCTGTTTAGAGGTTTCTTCAGGAAGAAAAACAAGAAAAAAAAACCCTAATACCATTACCTCGGTATTTTGATGTGTGAGTTGCCATATGGGGTCCAGATACCAATGATGGTCACATTAGAAAAAAATATATATAGATGGAAACCGGTACACTATGGCTATTAAAAGCCAAAGCTCCTATCTTTCAAGGGATTTGGGGTCCAGACGGGCTCCTCAGGACAACTCCCGCCCGCAGACAGAGGCCACCCTCCCCCGCAGCGCAGACGGCCCGGGGGGGAGCCCTCACGCAGGGGTGAGGGCGCCGTGG
>NW_010171198.1:0-7769 GCF_000695765.1 Mesitornis unicolor
ATTACACTATATAACACTTGCATAATTTGTCGGTTAAGATAACTAGGGTTTAACTCTTTTCCTAGGTACTAATTTCTAAGTATTATTTTAGTAATTAATGTAATATTACAGGAAAGCAATCCTTGGGATTTTGGGTTAGCTATACATGACTTATATTGTGTTTGTGCATTATTGATTTAAAAATATCATTTATTAAAACATATAGTCAGAATGATTTTATGACACCTTTATATTTTAGGAGTTCATTGGTTTCTTTATCTAAAACAATTCAAAATTTTCTAGTTTTCCACAAAGTTTATGTATAATTTTTATGATTTCTCTTCAGAGTTTGGCATACATTGAAGTATTTTGCAGAATCAGGAATCTAGTGGCAATAACACAACAGAAAGTTCAAGGGAGCTTGGATATCCTTAAAAGCAACACTAACATAAAAATCTATTTATTCCAAGTTTACAGACTCTTGGAACCATGGTTACTCACTGAATTTTATGCAATATTTGATCATCTAAAATATTGCATATACTCTTGCCATGATGTGGACTCTAGGTGCCTGTTCCTTCAGCCTGATAAAACTATGGACAAGACTTCAAGGGGAGAGGGAGTTTCTATTTCTATACAGCTGTTCTGTTTCCAGATAAATAAAAAAACCCAGAAATGCTATGTTATGAAAAATGCTGTGTTTTTATCATTAAATTTTCCCATGCTAGCACACTGTATATCAGCAAGCATAGCTTTCCAAACATCTGTCCAATAAGCTATCTGTTTGTGGTAGGTTTGCTAGCATTAATCTAGAAAAATCTCTGGTGTTCACTAAAAACTCTCAGCAACTGAAACTCTTGATAAGCAGTGCTATCTGCTGCAAGGATTGCAAGAGATAAAATATGCCTTTACCAGAACTAAAGGCATTGTATTCTTACTTCGAATTCGGGGTCTTTTAATTCTGATCTTTATAGGCTGTGGTAAAAAATGCTAACTGCAGCATGGATAAAATCCTCTGTGTACTGAGACATTCTGCAGAGATCATGGAATTTACTTTAGTAAGTTATCTTCTTTGGTTGGCAAGAATTCTGAACATTCAACTGATTTCTCTACTGACCTTTCTAATAGGCTGATGAGGTTTACAGGTGGAGAATAAGTCAAATACCAAAGGCCTTCAGTAGGGAAAATAGCTGTTGATATCAGTTTTCTCTGGAGGATGCCTTCAGCTTATAAGTGATAATTATTAAGGAACCAGCAAGCTTCATTGCTTGTGTTAGCCATCAAACCAGGCTTAGAATTGCCATATCAAATCCTCAGGATGATGCCCAAAGAAAGGAACGGTTTTGCCCTCATCAGATTTGTTTAGGCAGAAAGCTAGAAAAGAGTCTTTACTGTCCCTTCCTCCTTGTGTCGAGTGAATTTTAACATAGGAGATCTGACTACCAGAAGGTTTTCCTTGGAGAATCCCCAGTGCCAGAAAGCCAGGGAGTGCTGATAAATTCTCACTGAGCCAAGCAGATGGTGGAGTTTATAGGAGTTACACGGTAAAGGGTGGAAATTAGAAAATATTGGGATATAGGGATTGCCGTTCTCCAGCCTGTCTGGACTGGAGGAAAAAGGAAGAGAAGGAAATCAGTAGAGGTAAAGCAACATTTCTTCTGGAAGAAAGCAAACAAGATGTTTGTGGTAATTTCTGCTTTGGGTTACAGTATTCTGTGAATAGAAAGGTTTCCAGTATTTTATAAATACCACCCTTATAATTATAATAAGGAATGGAAAAGTAATAAAGAATGGAACTATTCACCAAACGTCCTATAGATCTGTTCTATAAAATAGGCACCTTCATTTCAGTTAAGGTAGCTATAGATTAAACACCAACTGAGAATATTCAGTTTAATGCAATATCTTTCCTGGACTTTGAAGAACTTTCATGTCCTGAAGATGTCATATTTACTACATTGATAGTTAAGCAATTTAATTGAGAAATAATCTGTTTGTGTTCTAAACATGAAAAACAAAGTGCTAGCAGATAAAAAGGTTGAAAAACACAAAAACAAGCAGAGAAAGTAAAAATTCAAAAGCAGGGCCTCTCTCAGATTACAAGGATGTAATTTCGGTTGAAAACAGAATAGGAATGCATTTTTCCCTATGAAACTAGTTTTATACAAAGTGCTATGTAAGAAAAACAAAGTAATATATCTTAAGATGAAAAGAAAATGGTAAAAGGAACTGTTCAATATGCTATACAAACGAGATACACCATATACCAGATCTTTACCTGATATAACACTCAGTACTACCTTGATTTATACTGAATATTATTAAGTCTACGTATACCATGTAAGCATCATCCTTACATATGCAGACATAAGGATGTAAGCACTACTACATATTCAAAACTTTTCTTTTCCAGCTGTTTAAACATGTTATTTTTCTCCTCCCTCCTGTTTTTTGGTTTTTTTTTTAGGTTGCCTTGTTCAGCTAAGAAATTCTATACTTGTTTCCAACTCAGAAAAACTTCTCTTGAACAAGTTTCAGCAAAATATGATAGGCCCATATTGCACTACATTATTTTTTCCAGATAGCCTCTTCAAATACTTTGGGCTCATGCTGTATATACCAAAAGGTATTTGGAAAAATCAAAAGAGAAGGTCACTGGAAAACTTAAATGCAGATCGCAAATATCAGAAGCTCCCTTTGTTCTGTCGTTTCATTCATATTGCATTTGTCTCTGATGATTGTTGCACTACAACATGAGTTAATACCCATATAACGTGAATTAATAATGTTTGTTAGGTCCCTAATCCGTGTCCATTTTCAGCATGGATTTCAGCATCTCATTTTTTCAGATAAAGCTATATAGCATTCCCAGTGTAGTATGTGATCATTGTATCCCAAAGGAATCATATATGTCCAGAATATGTACACCTCCATCACAAATGAGGGGATTTGTGGCAGATGTCTGCATAACCCACATAGTTTGGAAATTTAAGGTGCATTTGACGGCTTCTAGTTCTCCATATTTCCAGTACAGAACTAAACAAAGCAATTTATCTTCCTGTGTCTTGCCCAGTTTTAAGTGCCTCCAGTATCTGGTTTTTCAGCACTTCCTTAGCAGGCTGTTCAACAGTCTTGTTATCAAAAAGATTTTCCTAACATTTATTTTCTTACATTTTCTTGATGTCTCCTCACTATATCTAATAATATACTTTTACACCAGTCATTATAACTTCATGTGTTCTTCCTGTCCCACATTTGATGCAGGCAAGCACTAAGTAATTTGCATTAAATAATTGAATTCAACAAATTGATATGTTCAGAGAATACTTGTGCATCAAACCATTCTTCCCTGGATTTTTTTGGTTGCTTTCATATTCATGAACTACACATTCTTTTTTGGTTCTCTCCGGGCTGATTGTGAGCAACTCACTGAAAGCATCCAGCACCTGATTTGAGGTACAAAACACAAAGATTTAAAATTCAAGATCTGTTGTTTATCAGAATGACATGCATCACATAATATTAACTTGTACTCCTTAAATGATTAAAACAGAGTAATTCTGATGCAAGTACTTATGTGAATAAAATTAGAATGAACTGCCTATGCATGCTTTGAAATTCATGCCTAATCAACACCGAGTGAGTCAACCTGATAGAAAATAAATATCAAAGGCATTTAAGCACCACAGTTGTAGCAATTTTCTTTACGCTTTTTAGAAAATATTTGTGGAAGCTGATGCTATATTTTTCCTTTGAATATTTGTAATCTTTTATTGTGTTTCAGTCATTGCTTAGCAGAGTTATAACCATATTCAGTCATTTTAATAATCCATAGGATGACACAGTTTTTAAATACCTTTTATTGGTCTCCTTTTGTCTGCCTCAGCTGTGATCTTTATTCTGGAATGGCTGAAAGGGAATCAGAGCTGTGATAGTTGCGTATACATACATATATATATGTTTATTTATATATATATACACACAAACATATATATTTTCATACTTGTTCAAGACTTTCTTAGACAAGTTTTCTAGAGTATCAACAAATCTGGTTAAAACAAATGTATGATTTAAATGGCTAAATAATCTAGATTAAACTTCCATGTAGATTTTTCCCAAATAGTTCAATTTAGTTTAATCTGTGTTGGAAAGTAATTAAGAGAAACTGAATTGTGATGAGACTTTCTAACTCTGAAAATTTTTTATACAAGCAATTAATGGGGTTTTAGTCTTTCATTTTAAATTCCCTCTCTAATTTCCCACGGCTTTGAGAAACTCTGAACAAGAAGACCTGGTCTTTGACTTCCTTAGTCTTGAAACTGTGACTTGTGCACAAAATCATGAAGAAAGTTGTAGCTGACGTCCTAATTAACAGAACCCCTTGCTTCCACCTAACAACACCATGACTGCACTGCAGGATCAGACATCAGCACTTCACGCTGTATCCTCCGTTTCTGGCCCCGTAGCAAGTACCTCAGCTGTGTTCCTGTGCCATTGATGTTGAGATAAAACTGCTGGAGTGAGCTCAGGGGCAGTGGTGCTCTTTAGTAATTCCCTTGGATTAGGTGACTGTATACTCTTCCCCAGGGTCTGCTTTCCAATTCAGACACAGTTGTTAGGAGTCTTTTAAACGCAGAAAAATAGCCCAAAGTCATGTGAGATGTAGATTCCATTTCCAAAATGAATCATCCGTTTGTGTAAATACTCTTTTTTATCAACAGCTGCCACTAGTGGTGCCAAAAGAGCATCAAAATAAGATCTTAACTTTGACAGATTGACTGTGAAAGGATTGTTTGTCCATGTGAGCATCATCTACAGAGTCAAATTTATAGATCAGCTCATAAACAAACAGCTCTGCATTCCAGACAGCAGGACTCTTTTAAAGAAAACTAGGAGGACTTCTGGCCAACAAGACACTAACTTTCATGCAGTTCTGCAAACACAGTAGGCTGTAGCTTCAGAAGCTAGAGAGATCTTTGTTTTGCCTCACTATATATGCCAGTTTTAACATTTAGGAGCTCTCCTTATTTCTTCCACTCAAAAAAAAAAAAAAAGGAAAGAATAAGGAAAAAAGCTGGGTACTCTAAATAGTACTAATTATTCTCTATAAAATATTCCACACCATTCTTCTCCCACCATCTTTGACTTTACTCTTTACTGAAACAAACTCCTTCTGCTTGGCTATGCCACCCAGGTCTGGTTTTGACCAGCAAAGCAAAGAATTGGTATAAGTGGGTTTCGCAGAATTGGAGCTATGATCCCAAGCACGGGGAAGCCCTGAGTGAATGGATGGGCAGTGCTGTTAACCCTCTAGGACACCCAGGAAGTGGGGTCATTTCCACTGCATGTTACCTGATCAGCTTGCTCTCAGTGTCTGGTGCTCTGCTTCTCCACAAAGGACCAACTGGTGATGATGAGTTGTTTCAGTGGCATAAAAGCTGCAACAAACACAGAAGCATGACCCACAAAGCCAATGTGGAATGAGAGAAATTACGTCAAAACAGGATGAGCGGGGAGAGCTGACCACTGAATGGCTTCAGGAAAAAAGGGCTCAGCAGACATGACTTCATTATACCAGTAAGTAGAAAATTAACGTAAATTGAATGATTGCAGAATAGGAAAGAAGAAGGGGTAATTTAAAAATTTGGATTGGTCTTCTGAGGATGAAAAGGCTTTTGTCCCTGTGTGGTGACAGCACTCATTAGCTTTCATTTAATTAGAGAGGTCTTAGGGCTGTTCTGACTCTACAGGACACTAAAAGACACTCATCCATCTCAAACCTGGAAAAAGAGACTGAGGGTCTGGGTCACCTAATGTTAGACAACATTGCAGCCTAAGGTGATGATTTTCTTTAGCAGAGCACCAGAGTCTGGCATATTTCACTCTAACAAGAAATGGAATTAAACATAACATCAGTGAAAGTGGAGGAATGGTGTATGCTTAAAACTGTTGTTAGTAAAGAGGATGCTGACATTGACACATTGTAGGTTTCTGCAATCTGGGATAAACTGTAAACAGCTTTGGTGTAAAATACAGGCAGCTGAATCCCATCCATGGGTGGTAATTTCTGATTAATTTTGCTGCTCCAGTAATGTTAGGGATGACAATCTAGTGACTCCAGACTGATCTGTCATTTCCTATGTTCAAAAGCCAGCTGTAGCTGTAGCAAGAGATAGGAAAACCTGAAAATAAACTTTACGGTGAAAGACACAGGGGTACAAAAGGGAGTATTCCTGTTCTCATGATATTAAAATACATCCTATTCATAGTGATTCAAATTTTCAAAACGTTGTTCTGGGCTCTTTGACAACTCACATGACATATGAAAGAGGTGCATTCACTCACACCTATACCCGCAGATGCACAGGAGGAAATCATTTGCGACAGTAACTACAGCAAATGAAGATAAATGCTGGGGGGCGGGAAAACCCACAAATTAATTCTGCAGTGCATAAGATTGAGTGGGATAGATGGTAACATGCAGCATTTAATAAATGTCATGTTACAGGTGGAAAAGAGTTTCCAAAATCTGTTAGACAGACTGACTGCATTAATGCAATCACTGATGTGAAAAGGCCAAATGGAAGAGGCTGCACCCTTCAAATGATTTAAGGACTTTCACAGAGGATTTGCTTGCGACATTTCGCTATTGATGATATTATATTTTGGAATTTAAGGTGACACTCCTGGTGGTATCAAGCCTTCTGTGTATGTGCAGAGCTAGAAAGACCAGCACATTGCTGGTATTGAGATGGAAACCCTTCTGGTCAGTATGTTGATTTCTGCCTTAAAGGCAGCTGCTTCATTTCTTTATCCAAGGGTTTGACTAAACAGCAGAGGTGAAAGATGGCTTCTTGGACAGATTATTTCTGAGAGAGATGGTGTCTGTGCCAGTCCTATGGGTGATTACAGAATCACAGAATATCAGGAGTTGGAAGGGACCTCGAAAGATCATCCAGTCCAACCCCCCTGTCAGAGTAGGATCACCTAGACCAGGTCACACAGAAAGGTGTCCAGGTGGGTTTTGAATGTCTCCAGAGAAGGAGACATTCTCTGGAAGTGATCCCTGGATGAGTGCAGAGCAGGAGATGGGACATGGAAGGTTCAGTCACAAACACAGGATTCCACCAAGGACCAAAGCCCCTTCTCCAGAAACAAAAGTGCATGTAGCATTTACAGTCTGAGAAAGCACCGTAAGTGCTGAGCTAGACAGTAACTATGGAAGAAAAGCTCTTCAATGTAAGGAGACAGCAGAAAGGAGTGAGGGGGATTTGTTTTTAAACCTTGTATTGTCATCTGTCTTAGCTAGCACAGTAGAGTATTTTCCATTCGAAGTCTTACACGGTTTTTGTTCTTTTTTTTTCCCACTTCAGTTTTTTACATTACAGTAAAACCTAGGTTTGGAGATTAAGTAACTCTCTATAAACGTCTTAAGCAAGTATGTGATATATCCACCTGAGGATGCTGACTTTTACAGAATCCTGTGGAAACATCCTTTACATGTTGATTAAATATGTCACCAAAATTTGGTTCTTCTCCCTGTTGACACAGTTATGCTTTTCATTTTTGCTTACAGCTTAATCCTCAGCATTGTTGCTCAGACAGAGCCCCAACTTGGATTTCAAAACCTGTTTTCTGTCAGTAACTCACAGCTTCTGACATCAGGTTTGCTTTTCCAGAAGCTGTGCTGCAGGGTGTCTTTGAGGCATCCATCTGCCTTTCTCCCATAGAGCACTCCCATCTTCAGATTGCCATGTAACTATTACAACTTCAGTAGTCTGTGTCTTCCG